>NW_016690549.1:35827-39238 GCF_001604755.1 Lepidothrix coronata | reverse complement strand
AGGCACGGTGCCTCCCCAACCCCTGGGGACAGGGACACGGGGATGGGGACACGCCAGGCACGGTGCCTCCCCAACCCCTGGGGACGGGGACACAGGGATGGGGTCACCCCAGACGTGGCGTGTCTCAACCCCATGGGACAGGGCTGGCTGCTGGGGATGGGGACAGGGAGTCAGACCGGTGACAATCTGGGCATGGCATGTCCCCAGCCTTGGGACATAGGGCAGGAGGAAGAGCCAGGGGTGGGGACAGTGACATGAGACACAGGACACCGAGGATGTGGCATGTCCCAGCCCAAGGGGGACAGGACAGAGTGCTGGGAACAGGGCAGAGGAACAGGGAGCCTGGGAGAACTGGGTGCTGCTGGGGACAGAGATGAGAGACTTGGGGACACCAGGACGTGCCACATCCCCAGCCCATGGGAGCACTCAGGGCCTGGGGATACTGGATGGGGACAGGGAGTCAGACCGGTGACAATCTGGGCATGGCATGTCCCCAGCCTTGGGACATAGGGCAGGAGGAAGAGCCAGGGGTGGGGACAGTGACATGAGACACAGGACACCGAGGATGTGGCATGTCCCAGCCCAAGGGCAACAGGACAGAGTGCTGGGGACAGGGCAGAGGAACAGGGAGCCTGGGAGAACTGGGTGCTGCTGGGGACAGAGACGGGAGACTTGGGGACACCAGGACATGCCACATCCCCAGCCCGTGGGAGCACTCAGGGCCTGGGGATACTGGATGGGGACAGGGAATGGAGGCTTGGGGACACCTGGCCATGCCACATGCCCAGCCCACAGGGGACAGGGTGGCACAGGGCACTCAGGACCTGGGGACACGGGATGGGGACAGCCCCAGGAGCGGCTCCCAGGGCCCGGAGCTCACCTGGGATTTGCGTATCCGGAGGTCGGCGGAGGATCGCGCCTCATCCTGCTCAATGTTCCTCTCCATACCTGGAAAGAGCCGGATTCCAACCCGTCAGGGACCTTCCCCGCTGCCAGACCCCGCGGTCCCAGTGTCCCCAGCACAGCCATGGGGACGGGGACACCCAGGGCCACTCACTCTTCAGCTTGTTGCGGACGCTGTTGGCCATCTTCTTGATCTCCGCCGTCAGCTGCTCCAGGTCATCTTTGGTCTCTGCGGGACCGTGGAGGTGAGGAATGTCCCCAGGAGGGCTCCCTGTGACCCAGGGGACGCTTGGGGACACTGTCAGCACACTCACTCTGCTCCGGGATGGGCGCTGAGAGGATGAGGCTGTAGAGCTTCTTTGCTTCCTCCACGTTCTCCGAGATCTTGTCGATGTTCTGCCGGGTCTCCTCGATCTGGACACGCCAGGAAGGATTTTGGGGGGGTGGAGGGGGGTTAGGAGGCAACCCTGCGCCCCCCAGCCCCTCTCCCAGCCCTCCCTCACCTCCGAGAAGAACTCATCCATGAAGGCCGTGTTGTCCACGGCGATCTCCAGCTCCTCCGTGTCGTCATCCGCGTCCTGCTTCTGTGGGACACAGCGCCCGGGGGTGACCCCCGCCCCGCCAGCGCCCCCAGGGACCCCCCCGGGGGGCCGGGGGACACGGGGGGAGCAGCCATGGGGATGTGGTGGCACGGGGGGGGAGGGACATCTGCAGCGGAGAGGGGGGGGCCCCGAGCTCCGCTCACATCTGGCCGAGAATTAAGGGATTGCTGGGCTTGGATGGAGGGAGGGGACGGGAACGGCGGCGGGATGGGGTTGGGACGAGGTTTGTGGCCCCAAATGTGGCCCCGCGCGAGCAGCCCTGGGGGGCACAGAGGTGGCCGGTGCCCCTCGCCCTGGTGTCACGCCTGGCCCCCCACCCGAGCCCCCCCAGCTCCGCCCCATCCCAAAATCCCAATCCCAACCCCTCCGCCTCCCCTCGCCCCCCTCGGTTCCGCCAGCACCCCGGGGGTGCTGTCGGGGTGTCCTGGGGAGGGGGCCAGACCCCCGGGAATGGACCACCCCCCGCCCCCCCCACGCCCGCTGGAGTAAAAATAAAATTAATCCCTTCGCTCCCCCCCGAGGGCTTTATCTGATGGCTCCGTAATCCCGGTAAATCCCTGCCAAGCCTCCCTGCCGCGGCGGGGGGCCGGGGGCGCGGCTCGGGGGGCTCCTGGGACCCCCACAACCCGTGGGGAGCCGGCGCTGGGGAGCGAGGGGAGCCCCCCGGGGAAGGGGGGAAGTGGAGCCCCACGGCCGGGCGGGAAAAGGGATGAGGAAGCGGCGATGGTGGCGGGAATGCGAGGGGCAGGATGGGGTGCTGGCACCCCCGGGCACCCCAAATTCAGTCCCGCCCCCCATGGCCTGGGTGGGTGTTGGTGTCCCCTCTTTGCACCCCACGGTGTGTGTGGGGGGGACACAGGATTTGTCGAGGGGGCTGATGTCACCCCAAAATACCCGATGTACCCCCAAACCGCACAGGGCTGGCCCCCCCTCTCGCGTGACACCCCTTTGCTGGGGGGGCTCAGGACCTCCCACTGACCGTGGAAAGAGGTCTTGGGGACCCTCCTGACGCCCCCACACGCCGCGGGGTGGCACCTCGGTGACACCCGTCCCACAGTGTCCCCACCCACCGTGGACTCGGGTTTTGGGGTCCCCCATCTCCGTGACGCCCCCATCCATGGTGGGGTGGGGTCTTGGGGACCCCCATCCCCGTGACGCCCCCAGGCACCGCGGGACGGCATCTTACTGTGTGTCCCCCCCCCAGTGATGTCCCCACCCACCGCGGACTCGGGTTTTGGGGTCCCCCCTCCCCGTGACGCCCCCACCCGTTATGGGGTGGGGTCCTGGGGAGCCAGTCTCCCATTCCAGCGAGCCCTGGGGACCCCACGAGGTGTCCCCTGTCCGCGGGGGTCCCTCTCTCACCGCCTTGAGCTGCTCCAGCCGGTCCTTCATGGTGCCCCCGAGGGCTGGGGGGGCGCGGGGGGGTCCCCGTCGTCGCCCACCGCCGGGATGGGGGTGTCACCCTCGGTGTCACCGCTCGGCCAGGCCTCCTACATCCAGGCGAGGTGGCGGGTGGCCCCGTCCCCTGTCCCCGAGCCCGGGGCTGTCCCTGCGCTAATCCCCGGTGACGGGCGCGGGGAAGGCGCCGAGGGGAGGGACGGGGAGGAGCCGCCCCTCACCTGGGACACCCGGGGACACCGGACACGCCACAGGCGACAGCTGGGGGTGGCCCCCGGGTCGCCCCGGGGAGGTGACGGAGAGGTGGGGCAGGGATGTGGGGTGGCCCCGGTTTGGAGGCGCTGAGGAAGTCGGTCCCCACGGGGGTCACGCGGCGGCGACGACGTGTCATCCGTCCCTCGCCACGGGTGGCGGCGGCGGGAGGACGGCTGGGGACAGGGGACACGGCGGGGGACACGGCTGGGGACAGGGGACACGGCTGGGGACAGGGGACATGGCTTGGGGACAG
>NW_016690549.1:25515-33349 GCF_001604755.1 Lepidothrix coronata | reverse complement strand
GTGTAATGGGGCTGGGGGGGGTCTGACGGGTTGGGGGCTCACCAGGGATGTGTAATGGGGCTGGGGGGGGTCTGACGGGCTGGGGGGTCACTGGGGCAGTGTAAGAGGCCGGGCAGGGGGGTTTCCCCTTGGCGTGGCCATCCCTTGGGATGAGAAGCCGCTGCTGAGCCCGTTGCTGGTTCCTGGCCGTGCCAGTCCCTGGAGGACTGCCCGCTGGACGAGGACGAGGATGCCTTCCAGGCCCTGGGGGAGGAGGATGAGGACATCGATCAGTTCAACGACGACACCTTTGGGGCCGGGGCTGTTGGTGAGACCCCCAGGGTGTGACCCCCAAATCCCCCGGGTGTGACCCCCAAATCCCCAGGGTGTGACCCCCATATCCTCCCTGTTTGTGACACCCCCCCACCCTGCCCAGTGTGACCCCGAAATCCCCTCGTGTGACCCCCGCGGCCCCCCCAGTGAGGCCCCCTGCGTGTGACCCCCCCAAATCCCTGTGCTGTGTCCCCTCAGATGACGACTGGCAGGAGGCCCACGAGCGGCTGGCGGAGCTGGAGGACAAGGGGGTGCCGAGCCGGGACGCGGACGGTCCGGCCGGGAATGACGGGGACGTGCTGGGCGATCCCGAGGACGCGCTGGCCGAGCGGCTCACGCGCCTCGTCATCGAGGGCGACCTGGAGGACCCGGCCATCATGCAGGCCGTGCACACCAGGGGGCCCACCCAGGTGGGCTTGGGGGGTCCTGGGGTGGGGGGTGGGGGGCGCGGGGCTGGATCCCACCGCCCCATCCTGACTCTCCGTGCGCTCCCCAGCAGCCCGGAGCGCTGAATTCCAGCATCTGGGACAGCTCGGCCGTGCTGCGGCGGATCCGGGGGCCGCTCCTCACTCAGGTACGGGGGGGCTTCACCCAGTGCGTCCCCCCACCCAGAACCCTGTGGCGGCGGGGTGGGTGGGATAAAATGTGCTTGGGAAGCGCTTCCAGCTCTGCCTGGGATGGTGGAGTGTCCAGCTTTCCTCGCGCTGGGTCCGGGTGGATGGGGTGTGGCTCGTTGTAGACCCTCGTAGTCATCACCTCTGGGAGGGGTGGAGTGGGACGGGATGGGGGGTTGTGGCTGCTCCGGGATCCCTGGTGACATCTGAGGGATGTCAGGGCTCGTAGCAGGATTTGGGAATGTTGGTGCCTCGAGGCAAAGGATTTTTGTCTTGTGGTTTAATTAACAGTCAGGCTTTGAAGTGCTGCCTGACCAACCCTCTCCCAGCCCTGTCTCAGGCTGGGAAGTGACACAGAATTCCCACCACACACCCTGTCATCCCGAACGGGGCTATTGGGATCCCTGGGAGATCCCAGGAAAGCGGGGTGGGACACGGAGAGCTGGCAGGAGGAGGGACGTGATGGGACGCAGTGTCCGTGCCCCCTGTGCCAGTGTGTGACCCCGGGGGGTGTTCCCCTGGCAGGAGATGCCGTCGGTGTCCGTGCTGGATTACGCTCTGCCCCAGCGGCCTCCGCAGGCTCGGGAAGAGGAGCGAGACCCCTCGGAGCGGGCGCTGCCCCGGCGCTCCTCGTCCCCCATCATCGGGAGCCCCCCGGTGCGGGCCGTCCCCATCGGCACCCCCCCGAAACAGGCCGCCATCCCCAACTTCAACCAGCAGGTACCTCCCCGCTTCCCGTGGCTCCAGGGGCTGCAGGATGCTCTCCCAGGGAGTGACTGTGCCGCTTCCCTCTTCCCAGATTCTGTGTCCCAAGCCTGTCCACATCCGAGCTACCATGCAGCAGCGCTACCCCACTCCCTACGGAGAGAGGATGTCCCCCAACCAGCTCTGCAATGTTCCGGTATCCAGCCCTTCCTAACCCTCTTTTCTTGGGGATTGACTTCCTTCCCCCCCCAAATCCCCAGCGCCCCATTCCCGTGGCTCATCCCTGCTCCCTGGAGCCCGACCTGCCTGGCACACCTTCCTTGTCCCATCTGTGACCCGGGTCCCTCTTCCCATGTCTTTTCCCAGAACTCCTCCCTCCTGGGCCACCCGTTCCCCCACAGCGTCTCTCCCGTCCTCACCCACCTGCAGAGGGCCCAGCTGCTCGGAGGAGCCCAGGTAAAGCCCCTTCCCGCGTTTCTCCAGCCCCTCCACGGGCGGAATCTCCAGGATTTGGCTCTCCGTGGCTCTTTTCCCTCCAAATTCCCCCCTGGCTGACTCCAGGCTCTCTCTCTCCCCGCCAGGCCGGCCGAATGTCCCCCAGCCAGTTTGCCCGGGTGTCCGGCCTGGTGGGGAGCCCCCTCCCCTCCGTGAATCCCAAGCTTCTCCAGGGCAGAGTCGGGCAGATGATGCCTCCGGCCGGAGGGTTCCGTGCCTTTTTCGGGGCTCCCCCTGCTCCGCCCCCCTCGCAGCTCCCGCACCCTCCGGGCCCCGGATCCCACCTGAGGTCGGTGCCGTCCCTTTCCTGGCCGCTTCCCGGCTCCCGGTGCCCATCCCTGACTCTTCCTGCTCTTCCCAGGCCGCAGATGTTCCGGCCGGACACGACCCACCTGCACCCGCAGCACCGGCGGCTCCTGCACCAGCGGCAGCAGCAGAGCCGGAAGTGAGTGCCGGGGGCTTGGATGGGGAATGCCGGGCGCGGGGACGTGTCCTGCTTCCGGGGTCACCTGTCCCCCCCTCTCTGTCCCTTCCTTAGCTCCGGTGTGCTCACGGGTGCCCTTCTTCTCCTGCCAGCCAGCACCGGAGCCTCAACGGCTCCGGAGGGGACCGAGGGGGCCACCGGAGCAGCCATCAGGAGCAGATCCGTAAGGATCCCTATGCCAACCTCATGCTGCAGCGGGAAAAGGACTGGGTGTCCAAGATCCAGATGATGCAGCTGCAGAGCACTGATCCCTACCTGGATGACTATTACTACCAGGTACTACCAGGGAGCGGGAAGAATCCGGCTCGTTCGCAGCCTTAGGAAAATTGGGATCTTGCTGTGTGTTGGACCTGGGTGGGGGGTGTCAGGAAGGTGGAGGAACAGTGTGGGATCAGCATCCGCCTCCTCTTCTTGGGTGAGATTTCCAAGGATTTGGAGATGCTGGAGGACACTGACAGTGTGGATTCGGAGGTTTGGGATAACAGGAAAGCAGCTCTTCCTTGTCAGAAGAAGAAGAGAGAGGATAAAACCCCTGGAATGGCAGACAGGGAAGGTGCTAAATGGAAATTCAGCAGAGATCCGTAGGCAGGGATTGGATGACTCTGGTCTGACTGGGAGTGCTGGTGATGAATCCTGCGGGGAGGCGAAGGTGGATAGGGTTAGATTGCTCCTGCTTTTTCCTAGTTCAGGAATAGGGAATGCCAGACAGGGCTGGGAAGAGGCAGATTTGGAGCAGGTGGAGCAAAGTGGTGGATGAGGGACAGTTTGAGGGTCCACAGGGGGAGAGAGAAATCCACCTAGGATGGGCACCTGGAGTGGGAGACTGAATGGGGTGGGAGAGCTATACCCGATGGATCCGTCCCCTCTGGAGCTGGCAGAGGCTTTTTGGGATCTGTGGGTCAGCTGGTTCCCCGTAGAGGAGAGGAACTGGGGCAGGATGTGAGTCAGCAAAGCCCCGCTGTTGCAAAAGGGTCGGACGTTGGATGCGGTGGGGAGGCCCCGGCATGGTGCCAACAGAGCAAGGCAGGCAAACTGGGATGTGCTGGGAAGGACTGGGAACCGGGAAACTCACAGGGAGGGCGGATCTGTCCTTGTACTGAGGAAGGGCTGAGGAGGAGCCTCGACCTCCGTCATCCCAAGGGATGAGAAAGGAAAATGCGCTCGGCTGTGCTTTAAATCGCGGTGCTGGGAACACCGGGAAATGTGTAGCACAGGCTGGGAGGAGGGAGATGGATCGCTCCTGGCCTGGTTTTTGGGAGAGGATTTTCAACCTCTCCTCTCCCTGCCTCAGAATTACTTTCAGAAGCTGGAAAAGTTGGCAGCGGCCGAGGAAGTGCACGGGGATGGTCCCAAGAAGGAACGCACCAAACTCATCACCCCTCAGGTGGCCAAGCTGGAACACACCTACAAACCAGGTAAAGCCCTCCGGCAGCCACGGGGGGCTCCCGATATCCAGGGATGTCGAGGTGGCTGATCCCAGGGCTTCCCTGCTCCCTCCTTCCTGCAGTGCAGTTCGAGGGCTCGCTGGGAAAACTCACCGTGTCCAGCGTCAACAACCCCCGGAAGATGATCGACGCCGTGGTGACGTCCCGCAGCGAGGACGACGTGAGTGCTGGGCCTTCCTCCCCTCTGGCACGTCCCCCGGGATGCTTCCCACGTCCCTGACTCCCTCTTCCCTCCCTGGCAGGAGACGAAGGAAAAGCAGGTGCGGGATAAGCGACGACAGACCCTCGTCACGATCGAGAAGGTGATTTTGGGGCGGGGGGATCGTCACGGCCAGGAGTGGGATGAAGGGTCTCCGTGATGGCTGAACTCCAGGCAGCGGCTGAGGTCCTGCTTGGATCTCTGTGGAGCAGAGATCCCATAGGTTCCCTGTCCACAGGACAAGGGAGAGTGATGGACAACAGGGAATGGCTTTAAATTGACTGAGTGTGGGTTAAGCGGGACATTGGGAAGAAATTCTTCCCTGTGAGGGTGGGTTAAATGGGACATTGGGAAGAAATTCTTCCCTGTGATGGCAGTGAGGCCCTGGAATGGATTTCCCAGGGAAATTGTGGCTTCCCCATCCCTGGAAGCGCCCAAGGCTGGCTTGGAGCAACCTGGCCTAGTGGAAGGTGTCCCAGCTGGAGCCAGATAACCATTACGGTCCCTTCCGAGCCGAACCTTTCCATGATTCCATGGGTGATCCCTGCTCCCTGCAGACGTACAGCCTCCTCCTGGACGTGGAGGACTACGAACGCCGGTACCTCCTGAGCCTGGAAGGGGAAAGGCCGGCCCTGATGGGAGAGAGGAAGCAGAAGATCTGCGACATGTACGACAATCTGAGGGGGAAAGCGCCTGGCCAGGACAGGTGAGTGGGATTTCGGGAGCTCCCACACTCCCTGACCACTCACAGCCACTCAAACCAGCTTTTATGGATCTCTTTGACTATTCCAGTGGCTGAAATAACCTATTTTTTGGAGGGTGTTTTTCCTTTTTATTCACCATTTCCCTCTCTCTATGCTTACAAAGCCTCAACTTCCATTCCCTTACGTGAGGGCTAGGAATGTTGTTCCTGCGTTGTTCTTCCCTCCTCAGGGATGTTTTTTTGAGGTGGGGGGGTTTCCTACCTGGTCCAGCCATGGGATAACCCTGGGATGCTCCCAGGGGAGGGTTTGGCACCTTTCTCCTCCCCTTCCTCAGGCCGAGTGACGACCACTTCATGCAGATCATGTGCATCCGGAAAGGAAAGCGCCTCGTGGCCCGGATTCTCCCGTTCCTGGCCCCGGAGCAAGCAGCCGACGTGCTCATGGCCACGGCCAGGAACCTGCCCTTCCTCATCAAGAAGGATGCTCAGGATGAGGTGAGATTCCAGAGGCTGGGAGATGCTCTGCGAGGGGGCGGTTTGGAGCTGGATCTCCTCGGCCCTGCCTGGAAGGTGGGATATGACATCGTTGGTGGCTCCTGCCTCTCCTGCCAGAGTGCCAGAGGGGCTTGGGGAGCCCGGGAATCTGGGAAATAAATCATAGGATCATGGAATGGTTTGGGTTGGAAGGGACCTTAAAGCTCATCCAGTTCCAACACGACACCTTCCACTAGACCAGGTTGCTCCAGCCTGGCCTTGGACACTTCCAGGGATGGGGCAGCCACAGCTTCTCTGGGAAATCCGTTCCAGTGCCTCACCACCCTCACAGGGAAGAATTTCTTCCCAATATCCACCTAAGCCAGCACATGGAATCCTGGAATGGTTTGGGATGGGACTTAAGGATCACTCAGTGGGCAGGGACACCTTCCACTAGCCCAGGTTGCTCCAAACCGTGTCCAGCCTGGCCTTGGACAGCCTGGAAATCTGAGGAACAGGATGATTTAAGAAGGAAAAAGCGTTGCCTGAGGATAAAGCTGTGAGGGGAATTGCCCACAGCAGTTCCAGCTGGAACCATGTGGAGCTCCCAACTCTCCTCCTTTTTCCACAGGTGCTTCCCTGCCTGTTGAGGCCCTTTTCCCACGTCCTCTACCACCTTCCCTTGGGAACAGTCACCAGCCTTGTGCAGCAGCTCACGAACCTACCTCAGAGCGCCGCCGCTCCCACCAACCTGCACCTCACTGCTGTGCTCCAAAACAAGGTACTCCTCGTCCCCTGGGATCACTTCCTGCCCTTGGGAATTCCCAAGGAGCCTCCCAGAGCTGGGTGCAGTTCCTGGTGTTCTCTCCTTGCTAATTAACGAGAGTGTCTGGCAGATTAATTAACGGTCTGAGGTGGCCCCGGGCGGCTTCCAGACCTGTCCTTCTGGGCTGCAGAGTCCTGGCCTGGAATTCGGGGTGGGAATGCTGCTCCAACAGTGTGGGAGATGTCGCTCCTGGGCTAGGAGTGGTTCATGGTCTTGCCTCATGGATTCGGGCCCCCAACAGCCTCCTCCTCCTCCTCCTAGCCAGGGATCCTCCTGCTTGTCCCGGCATTCCCAGCATTGGGAATTGGAGGGGATACTCGGAGGGGGCTCCCTGAGCCCTGTCTGTGTCCCCACAGTTCGGTCTGTCCCTGCTGTACTTGGTCCTGAGCCGGGGGGAGGAATTGCAGAGCTCGGACACGAACACGGAGCTGATCCAGGACAACCAGTGGTGAGTCCCTGTTCTCCACTCTCCCCGCATTCCCAATCCCTCGGGGAGGACAAGCTGGCCTCTAAGCTGCCAGAGTCCTTCCCTGAGGGGAGCTGAGGGGTTCCTGGCTTCCCCCAGCACATCCCACAGCTCTCACCGCTCCCTTCTCCCGCGTTTTTTTCCGGCAGGACGGAGCTGATGCTGATGGCCACCCGGGAGCTCCTGCGGATCCCTCAGGGAGCCTTGGCCAAGCCCGTGTCCATCCCCTCCAACCTGATCTCCCTCTTCTCTCGCTACGTCGACCAGCAGAAGCTGAACTTGCTGGAGACCAAATTGCAGTGAGTGTCCAGCCCCCTTTTCCCGTGGGAATGCGGCCAGAAGAGGGAGAGCCAGAGGCTGGGGGTGGGAAAAGCCCTGAGGGAGGAGCAGCGTGGGGATCTCTGATCCCACACTGTTGTTCCCCCATTCCAGCTTAGTGCACGGGATCCGGTAGATCTCCGTGGCTCCTCGCCACCACCGGAATGTTCCAGAGGAAGGCTGGAAGGAAGGATGGATAAATGGATAGATGGATGGAGGGCACACGGTTCACCCCACACCCCCCAACGCCCGGCCTGGCACGAGGGGCACATCCCGCCCCCCCCAAAATTCCTGGATGAGTGGGAAAAGGGGGATGTTTGGCTGCTCCCCTCTTTTCCCACCAAGCGCTGCCTTTCCCTGCCGCTCCCAAATTCCCACTGAGTCCCCTCTGCACCCCCAAGCTGCTGCTTCTCCCCCGAACTCTCACACTACTGAGGATCCCGGAAAGGGGGAGCCCCTCGCTCCGTATCCTTGGGATGCCAGGGGTTCCCCCTTCCTTCCCTGCTCCTTCTCCAGCCCTTCCCAATCCCGCTCCCGGCCTTTCCCAGTGTGATCACACGTCACACACCTGTTTTGCACACTTGCTGCGTCTTCCCAAAATTCAGCTCCTTCCCTCACCCCCGGGATCAGCCCCAGCAGCTCCAGGGATGGCTCAGCCAGGCCTTTGTCCCCTTCCCAATCCGGGTGGATCCAGCTGCTCCTCGGGAAGGTGGTGGTGGTGGTTGGGGGATAATTTTACCTTTTTTTTTTTTTTTTTTTTTTTTTTTTTTTAAAAAAAAAAAAAAAAAAAAAA
>NW_016690549.1:16929-21778 GCF_001604755.1 Lepidothrix coronata | reverse complement strand
CCCAGGGCAGGATCCCAAGGCAGTATCCCAGTTCCCCACAAGACCCAGGGCAGGATCCCAAGGCAGTATCCCAGTTCCCCACAAGACCCAGGGCAGGATCCCAAGGCAATATCCCAGTTCTCCACAAGACCCAGGGTAGGATCCCACCACCCTGGGCAGGGTCCCAGTGTCCCGCAGGCCCTAGATCAGGCTCCCAGTGCCCCGCAGGCCCTAAGGCAGGATCCCAGCACCCTCAGGGATTTAGGGATCCCCCGTACTCCCCTTGGCAGCCCCCCATCGCCCCCCGTTGCGGCGGGCGCTCAGAGCCGGGCGTACGGGACAATCTCCCCCCGCCGCATCCCAACCCACGGTTCCCATCCCTTCCCCGTTCCCTCAGACGACTCCGGCGACGAGTCGGTGTCGCAGACGGACAAGACGGAGCTGCAGAACACGCTGCGGATTCTGTCCAGCAAGGTGGAGGACCTGAGCACCTGCAACGACCTGATCGCCAAGCACGGCACGGCCCTGCAGCGCTCGCTCAGCGAGCTCGAGGCCCTGCGCCTGCCCCCCGAGAGCACCGACAAGATCAAGCAGGTCAACGAGCGGGCCACGCTCTTCCGCATCACCTCCAACGCCATGATCAACGTGAGGCTGCCTTCCCCGGGGGAGACAGGCGGGAGAACCAGCGGGAGAACCGGCGGGAAGCACTCCCCCCCTGCCACTCGTGTTTGGGTTCGGTTTTGTCCCCGCAGGCCTGCAGGGATTTCATGCTGCTGGCGCAGACGCACGGGAAGAAGTGGCAGAAGTCGCTGCAGCAGGAGAGGGATCAGCGGATCCGGCTGGAGGAGACGCTGGAGCAGCTGGCAAAGCAGCACAACCACCTGGAAAGGGCGTTCCGGGGGGCCACGGTGCTCCCTGCCGGCACGCCCGGCACCGGCGGCTCCGGGAAAGGTGGGACGGGACGAGGCTGCTTTCCCTGAGCTTCCCTCGCTCCGCTGATCCCAGGGGGTGGGTCTGTCCCGCGCCACCTGTGCAGCCAAGGGATTTTGGCACCGACGGCACACTCCAAACCGGCTCCCTCTGACACCCCCTGGAGTTGCCGGGGTGGTGTGTGACCCCTCTGGCAAAGGCAGGATGGGACAAGCCAGGTGTTCCCCAGCTGCTTTCCCGAGCCAGGCTCAGCTGCCCTCAGTCCCCTGATCCCAAGGGCTGGGTCTGTCCCCTGTCACCTTGTGTACCCAAGGGATTTTGGCACTTAAAACCGGCTCCAGAGTGGCTCATCTGAGCCTTGCCTGCGTGACCCCTGCCTGCTGGTGACAGGGGCCTCCCAGTGTCTCACTGGTGGGGAAACTGGGAGCGATGTCCCTTCCTTAACAGCACTGTCCCCTTCCCAGATCTGTGCTGCCCCTCCAAAGGAGACATGAGCGACGAGGACGACGACAACAACGAGTTCTTTGACGCCCCCGAGATCTTCCCCATGCCCGACATGATGGGCCACAAGTGAGTTCTGGGGGGCTCTGGGGGGGCCCCGCTGCCTGCACCTCCTTGGAAGTGATCACCCTGTTTTCCACCCTTTCCAGGAGAACTGGGAGCAACATCAGCGGCACCAGCAGCGACATCAGCCTGGATGAGCAGGTGGGACGGGGGTTTATGGCTTTGGGGCGGGAACAGGGCTGGGCTGGGGGTCCCTGAATTCCCACAGAGGGGTTTTGGGGGGTCACAGTGATGAAACAGCCCTTGAGGGAAAGAGGGCTGAGCTGAGAGTACCCTAATTCCCACAGAGGGATTTTGGGGGGTCACAGTGATGGAACAGCCCTCGAGGGGAAGAGGGCTGGGCTGGGAGTACCCTAATTCCCACAGAGGGGTTTTGGGGGGTCACAGTGATGGAACAGCCCTCGAGGGGAAGAGGGATGGGCTGAGAGTACCCTAATTCCCACAGAGGGGTTTTGGGGGGTCACAGTGATGGAACAGCCCTTGTCTCCCCCCTCCCCAGTACAAGCACCAGGTTGAGGACACCAAGAAGGAGAAGAGAACCCGCATTCCCTACAAACCCAACTACAGCCTCAACCTCTGGAGCATCATGAAGAACTGCATCGGGAAGGAGTTATCCAAAATTCCCATGCCGGTGAGCGCAGATACATCCGGCGGGTGGGCTCGGGGCTCCCCAAAAAGCCCCTTTTTTGACCCATTTCTGCCTTGCAGGTGAACTTCAACGAGCCACTGTCGATGCTCCAGCGGCTGACAGAGGACCTGGAGTACCACGAGCTCCTGGACCGGGCGGCCAAGTGCGAGAATTCCCTGGAGCAGCTGTGCTACGTGGCCGCCTTCACCGTCTCCTCCTACTCCACCACCGTCTTCCGCACCAGCAAACCCTTCAACCCGCTCCTGGGGGAGACCTTCGAGCTGGACCGGCTGGAGGAGAGCGGATACCGCTCCCTCTGCGAGCAGGTGTGGCCAGCCCCGCCCTCCCGGCCTCTCTTATTCCCTTGGGATGGCCAGCACTGAGCTGTTCCCAATCCCTGCCCAGGTGAGCCACCACCCCCCGGCCGCTGCCCACCACGCCGACTCCAAGCACGGCTGGACGCTCCGCCAGGAAATCAAGATCACCAGCAAATTCCGAGGGAAATACCTCTCCATCATGCCTCTAGGTGAGCATCCTGGGATTTTGGGAGCCGCCCGAGGCTCTGGGCGTGGTTCCCGACACGGCTTGTGCCCCACCCTCAGGTACCATCCACTGCGTCTTCCACTCGTCCGGCAACCACTACACGTGGAAGAAGGTGACCACCACCGTGCACAACATCATCGTGGGGAAGCTGTGGATAGACCAGGTGGGAATTCACGGATATGGGAGCGCCCTGGTCCTGTATGGATCCCTTGGGAGCGGGGTGTGGGTGGGTCTGACTGTCACCTTGCCTCTGCAGTCGGGTGAGATCGAGATCGTCAACCACAAGACGGGTGACAAGTGCAACCTCAAGTTTGTCCCTTACAGCTACTTCTCCCGGGACGTGGCGAGGAAGGTAGGGAAAACAGGGAAGCGCGGGACATCCCGGGGTGCCTGTGTCCTGATCGGTGCCACCCCCTCTCCCTCCAGGTGACCGGGGAGGTGACGGACCCCTCGGGGAAGGTGCACTTTGTCCTGCTGGGCACGTGGGACGAGAAGATGGATTGCTACAAAGTCCAGCTGGGAACGGGGGACAACGGAGCCGAGGCCCGGCCGCGAGCCCACGAGTCCGAGGACAGCCGGGTGCTGCTGTGGAAGCGGAACCCGCTCCCGTGAGTCGGGAATGCGGGATGAGGGGTCTCCCAGGAGCGGGGAGACGCGGGGCCGGCGCTGAATTCCCCCTCCCTCCCGTGCCGCAGGAAGTACGCGGAGAACATGTACTACTTCTCGGAGCTGGCGCTGACCCTGAACGCCCCGGAGAGCGGGACGGCTCCCACGGACAGCCGGCGGCGCCCCGACCAGCGGCTCATGGAGAACGGGCGCTGGGACGAGGCCAACGCCGAGAAGCAGCGGCTGGAGGAGAAGCAGCGGCTCTCCCGCAAGCGCCGCGAGGCCGAGGCCGCCCGCGCCTCCGAGGACGGTAAGGAAGGGATGTTCCCCCCCTCTCCGGAGCCCCCCCGGGTGTCCCCCCGGGCCCTCACCCCCTCTGTGCCCCCCAGGGACCCCCTGCGATCCCTACAAACCGCTGTGGTTCGAGCGGAAGAAGGACCCGGTGACGCAGGAGCTGGCGCACGTCTACAAGGGGGGGTACTGGGAGAGCAAGGAAAAGCAGGACTGGAGCCTGTGCCCGGATATTTTCTGAGCCCAGCGAGGAGGAGGAGGAGCGGCGGGATGGGGGGGATGAAGGCCAGGACACCCCCCCCCCTTCCGTGTCTGTCTTAAGCGCCCGCTGTCCCCGCGCCGGCCGGGCTTTGCCTTAGCCCACCCAAACTGACCTTGGGGAGCGGGAGCCAACACAGCCCCCCCAGAGCCGGGCTGGAACGGGGGGGTTCCCTCATCCCACCCGCCTCCCCGGCACCCTGGCGTGGGGGGCACGGCCACCCCCAGGGTGGGGGGTCCGCGGGGTGAGCCCGAGGCTGGCCTTGGTCTCCCCCCCCCTCCCCACTTTTCTTCCCGTCCGCCCCCAGGAGTTCGGGTGCTTTTGGGGTACGGGAGGGGCCAGACTCCCCCCCCAGCCTGTTCTATAGGTGTATATTATATATATGTAGAGAGCAATCGGGGTCCCCTTCTCCCCCTGCCCAGGGGGAGCCTTCCCCAGCCCCCGCTTTGGGGGGTCCCCCCCCTCCCCGGGGTGTCCCTCACCCACGGAGACCCCCCATGAGGTGCCTTCCCTGTAGGTTTAGGGTGGGGGGGGAGAGCTGTCCTGGGTTTTGGGGGGGTTTGCACCCTCAAACACTACAGGGGTGGGGGGGAGGCGGCGTGGGGGTCTCTGTACCCCCAAACCTGAAATCGGGGGCTTTTGATGCCTTTTTATTTTATTTTTTTTTCTTTTTTTGGGTTTTGTTTCTTTTTTTTTTTTTTTTCGTCCCAAGGAAAAGAACTAAATTAAAAATCTGTGAATGCCCCAACCTGGCTGTGCCTGCTCTGGGAGTGGAAGGGTCCACTTCCCCACTTCCCCCCTGCAGCTGGTTTTGGGGGCACCCCCTCCTCCTGTGGGGCCCTGATCCTTGCAGTGGATCCTTGGACCCCAAAAAAAGGGGGGTGGCAGCAACCAAACAGGGACTTGAACCCCATTCCTGGGGGTCTCCAGGGGCTCCCTCTTCACCCAGGTCCTGCTGCCCCACGGTGGCTGGGGGGAAGTGGGGGGTGTCCCCTGTGTCCCCCCACATTCCCTGCTGGATTTGGGGTGCTGGGGAACCCCCCGGGCGT
>NW_016690549.1:15232-16650 GCF_001604755.1 Lepidothrix coronata | reverse complement strand
CACCCCACATCCCACCCCTCGTCCCACCCCACATCCCACCCCATGACCACCAGACACGTTCCTCCAGCTCTGATCTGGGGGGTTTATTGGCCCCCCCCGGCCCTGCCACCACCCCTGGGGGGGCTCCTGTGGCCGGGGGTCTCACATCCGCCCCATTCCCGGCTGCTCCGCTCCAGCTGCTGGCTCTGAGCCCTAAGGGTGGCAGAGAGGTCGGGCAGGGAGCGGCTGATGAGGCTCTGGGGGGTCTCCTCCTGCCCGGAGGCCCCGTTACCGGGAGGACAACATCATGACGAACTCTGCGGGGCGAGGAGGGGGGCGTGAGGGGAGGGGACCCCACCTCGGCCCCGGGGGAGGGGCGGGGGGGTTCCCTCACCGTCGAAGTCCACGTGCCCGTCCCCGTTGAGGTCCACGTCCTGCAGGATCTCGTCCACCTCCTGCGCCTTGAGCTGCTCCCCCAGCAGGGCCGCGATGGCCTCGCGCATCTCGGCCGTGCTGATCTCCCCGTCCCCGTTCATGTCAAACTGCGGGCTCGGGGTCACCTCCGGCCACGGCCACCCCCAGCCTCCCGGGGCCACCGTCCCCTCTTGGGGGTGCTTGGGGTCACCCCCGTGGCCGTTGTTCCCTCCCATGCCTTTGGTCACCCCGTGGTCATTGTCCCCACTGTGGTCTTCCCGTGGTCACTGTCCCCTCCCATGCTTGTGGTCACTCCTATGGTCACTGTTCCCTCTCTGCCTGTGGTCACTGTCACCCTCCGTGTCTTTGGTCACCCCTCACGGTCACCATTCCCCTGTGGTTGTGGTCTCCACGTGGTCTTCCTGTGGTCCCTGTCCCTTCCATGCCTGTGGTCATCCCCATGGTCACCATCCCCTCGCTGTCACCATCACCTCATGGTCTCCCCGTGGTCACTGTCCCCTCCATGCCTGTGACCCCTGGGTCACTATCCCCCCATGGTCATGCTCTCCCCATGATCTCTGTCCCCTCCCTGCCTGTGGTCACTCCCATGGTCACCATCCCTCCATGGCCACCATCCCCCAGTGATCTTCTCATGGTAAGTGTCCCCTCCATGTTGTTGGTCACCCCCATTGTCACCATCCCCCCATGGTCACCATCACCCCAAGAGCTTCCCATGGTCACTGTCCCCTCCATCCTGTGATCTTTCCCATGGTCACTGTCTGCCCACGATCAGGGTCTCCCCACGGTCTTCCCATGGTCACTGTCCCCTCTTTACCCTCATGGTCACCATCTCCCCATGGTCACTGTCCCCTCCCATGCCTGTGGTCACCCCAAGGTCACTGCCCCCACCATGGTCTCCCCATGGTCACTGTCCCCTCCAATGCCTGTGGTCACCCCAAGGTCACTGCCCCCACCATGGTCTCCCCATGGTCACTGTCCCCTCCATGCCTGTGGTCACCCCACGG
>NW_016690549.1:11420-13309 GCF_001604755.1 Lepidothrix coronata | reverse complement strand
CACCATTCCCAGGCTCCCAGAGTGTCCCCATGTCCCCATCCCCACTGTCCCCTCATCCTCACCATTCCCAGGCTCCCAGAGTGTCCCCATGTCCCCATCCCCACTGTCCCCTCATCCTCACCATTCCCAGGCTCCCAGAGTGTCCTCATGTCCCCATCTCCACTGTCCCCAAAGTCCCTGTCCCCCCTCCATCTGCAGGGTCCCAGAGTGTCCCTGACCATGTCCCCAGTGTCTCATGTCCCCTCCACCCACAGGGTCCTGGACTGTCCCTGTCCCATCCCCACTGTCCCCTCATCCTCACCATTCCCAGGCTCCCAGAGTGTCCTCATGTCCCCATCTCCACTGTCCCCAAAGTCCCTGTCCCCCCTCCATCTGCAGGGTCCCAGGGTGTCCCTGACCATGTCCCCAGTGTCTCATGTCCCCTCCACCCACAGGGTCCTGGACTGTCCCTGTCCCATCCCCACTGTCCCTGTCCCCATGTCCCCATCTCCACTGTCCCCAAAGTCCCTGTCCCCCCTCCATCTGCAGGGTCCCAGAGTGTCCCTGACCATGTCCCCAGTGTCTCATGTCCCCTCCACCCACAGGGTCCTGGACTGTCCCTGTCCCATCCCCACTGTCCCTGTCCCATCCCCACTGTCCCTGTCCCCATCCCCACTGTCCCTGTCCCCATGTCCCCATCCCCGCTGTCCCCACGTCCCATCCCCACCGTCCCCACATCCCCTCCATCCCCGGGGTCCCTCCATCCCCGCCCTCACCCCCGTGTCCCCTCTGTCCCGTGCCCCCCCCGCTGTCCCCACCTTGCCGAAGACGGTGTTGAGGAAGGGGGAGTAGGTCTTGGTGGCCGCGGCGTGGGGGTCCCCCGAGCCCTTCTTCCCGCTCTTCTGCCCGTGGCCGCCGTGCCGGGACTCGGAGCCGGAATTCTTGTGGGCGGGGGGCTCCTCGGGGGCTTTGGGGGGGTTCTCCCCCGCCTCGCCCCCCCCTTTCCCCTTCTGAGGGGGCTCCGTGTCCTTGGGGGTCCCCTTGTCCCCGCGGGTGCGTGGCATGTGTCTGGGGCCGAGTGGGCAGCAGGGAGCGGGACCCCGGGATGGACGAGCCGGAGGAAGGAGCCGGGAAATCCTCTTACACGCCCCCCCTCCCCGTGACCCTCACCCCCTTCCCTCCCTCCCCCGTGGGCTCCCGGGCCCGGCAGGGCAAAGCCAATTAGCGGTGATTAACGGCAGGAAACAGCCACGGCCACCGCCGGCCCGGGGCAGGGCCACATGGCCACCGCGCCGCGGCCACCAGAGGGGTCCCCACACACGTCCTGGGGTCACCCACCGAGGACCTTGCGTGGGGAGTCCAGTGGTGACGCCCCAAGGCCACCACAGCGTCCCCAGCACCAACCCACGTCCCTGGCGGTGACCCCCCAAGGCCACCGCAATGTCCCCAGCACTGACCCCCCGAGGCCACCGCAGTGTCCCCAGCACTGACCCCCCGAGGCCACCGCAGTGTCCCCAGACCAACCCACACCCCCAGTGGTGACACCCCAAGGTCACGCCACCCGTGTCCCCTCACCTGGCGCCTCTCCCTGAGCTCTCCCCACCCCTAAGGTAGGTCCTACATTATTTACCACCCTGTGCCACCCGCCACTGTCACCCCCGTGCCACCCACTGGCGCTGTCCACGGGGACCGTCCCTCACGGGTGACCCTGCCCACAGGGTGACCCTGTCCCACGGGTAACCTTGCCCTCGGGGAATGTACCCTATGGGTGACCCCTGTCCCATGGGGTGACCGTGTCCCTGGGGTGACTGTCACACGAGTGACCCTTTCCATGGAGTGACCGTGTCCATGGGGATGATCCTGTCCACGGAGTGACCCTGTCCCACAGGTGTTCCTGTCCCACAGGTGAT
>NW_016690549.1:8593-10449 GCF_001604755.1 Lepidothrix coronata | reverse complement strand
CCATCCCTGTCCCCTGACCCACTGGGCTGTCCCTGTCCCCCTTTCTATCCCCACCCCTCTACCCAGGGGGACATCCTTGTCCCTATGCCTGTCCCCATCCCGGGTGGGACATTCCCTGTCCCCCTCAGAGCCCCCATTGCAGGGGTGCCCCCTCAGCCCTCCCCCAGGGGGCCGGGCAGGGAGGTGGGGGTGTGGGGTGTGTGTCCCGGGAGCGGCTGAGCCGCCCTTTACCCAGGGCAGAGGACAGCGACGAGCCCGGAGCAGGTGCCACTTCCCCGGTGGCCCTGCCCCTTGTTTTGGGGTGTCCCCACGTGCCTGAGCGTGGCCCCGGGGGTGCCTCCCCAGCCATGTCGTTCCGGAAGGTGGTGCGGCAGAGCAAATTCCGGCACGTGTTCGGGCAGCCGGTGAAGACGGAGCAGTGCTACGATGACATCCGCGTGTCCCGCGTCACCTGGGACAGCACCTTCTGCGCCGTCAACCCCTCCTTTGTCGCCATCATCGTGGAGGCCAGCGGCGGCGGCGCCTTCCTCGTCCTCCCCCTGCACAAGGTGACGCCGGGGGGGTGCCGCCGGGGAACTGGGGGGGGGTGGTCTGTGCTGGCGGGTGACACCCCTCGATGTCCCTTTGCCCCCAGACCGGCCGCATCGACAAGTCGTACCCCACCGTGTGCGGCCACACGGGCCCCGTCCTCGACATCGACTGGTGCCCCCACAACGACCACGTCATCGCCAGCGGCTCCGAGGACTGCACCGTCATGGTGAGGGGGTGCCGAGGGCACCCGGGGGGGCGGCCCTGTGCCCGCCCCCGCTTTGCTCAGTGTGCCCCACGTCCCCTCAGGTGTGGCAGATCCCGGAGAACGGACTGAGCCAGCCGCTGACGGAGCCGGTGGTGGTCCTGGAGGGCCACTCCAAGCGCGTCGGCATCGTCACCTGGCACCCCACGGCCCGCAACGTGCTGCTCAGCGCAGGTACGGGGGGGCCACGGCGGGGCCGCGGGGACGGGGGGGGGTCACACGGCCCGGGTGACCCCCGTGGTGCCCCCCAGGCTGTGACAACGTGGTGCTGATCTGGAACGTGGGCACGGCGGAGGAGCTGTACCGGCTGGAGGGGCTGCACCCCGACCTCATCTACAGCGTCAGCTGGAGCCGCGACGGCTCCCGCTTCTGCACCGCCTGCAAGGACAAGAGCGTCCGTGTCATCGACCCCCGCCGCGGCACCGTGGTGGCTGTGAGTGTCCCTGCCCCCCCGGGGCACTGTCACCCTGCCCGTGGCACCGGGGCACCGGCCCGCCCTGGTTCTTGGGGGACAATCCCCTGCCCGCTGCCCGTGCCCTCCGGTGTGCTCTGTTGTCCCTTGGGTGCCCCTGCACCTTGTCCTTGTCCCACGGTGCTCCCCTTTGTCCCGTGTCTCTTGGGTGCCCTTGTCTCCTGGTTCCCCACTGTCCCTTTGGGGCACCTGTCCCTTGGTGCTTCTCACTGTCCCGTGTCCCTTGGGTGCTACTGTCCCCTGCTTCCTAACTTTTCCCTGCTGTTCCCTGTCCTTGTCTCCTGGTGCTCCCTCTCGTTCCCTGGGCCTTGCCTTTTTCCCTTGCTGCTCCCTGTCCTTGTCCCCTGCTGCTCCCCACTGTCCCCTATCCCTTGGGTGACCCTGTGCCCCGCTCCCTGCCCTTGTGCCCTCGTGTTCCTTGCTATCCCCAGCTCCCTGCCCTTGTCCCCTGCTGTTCCCCACTGTCCCCTGTGCCATGGTTTCCCCCGTCCCCTGCTCCCTGCCCTTGTCCCCTGCTGTTCCCCACTGTCCCCTGTGCCATGGTTTCCCCCGTCCCCTGCTCCCTGCCCTTGTCCCCTGCTGTTCCCCACC
>NW_016690549.1:4508-7411 GCF_001604755.1 Lepidothrix coronata | reverse complement strand
GGCAGGTTCTACAAGCTGCACGAGCGCAAGTGTGAGCCCATCATCATGACGGTGCCAAGGAAGGTCCGTGGGGTGGGGGGCTCTGGGCAGGGGGAGGTGGGTGGGTGGTGGTCCCTGGTGGGGGGGACCCTGTGGGTGTTGTGTGGGGTCCCTGGGCAGGAAAGGGGGATTGGATGGGGGTCCCCATGGGGTTTGTGTTGTCCCTGGTAACTGGGCGGGGGTCCCCATGGGGCTCGTGGTGGATCCCTGGGCAGGACATGGTGTCTGGGTGGGGGGCGGGTGGGGGTCCCCGGGTGAAACATGGTGCCTGGGTGGGGGTCCCTGTGGGGGTTTGTGGAGTCCTTGGGCAAAAGATGGTGCCTGGGTGAGTCTCCCCACGTGGTCTGTGTGTGGGGTCCCTGGGTGAGTCTCCCCATGTGGTCTGTGTGTGGGGTCCCTGGGTGAGGGTCTCCCTGGGGTCTGTGTGGGGTCCCTGGGTGAGGCTCCCCGTGGGGTCTGTGTGTGGGGTCCCTGACTGGGGGACATGGGCCCAGTGTGGGTGTCCCCAGTGAGTCTGCCTGGGGGTCCCCATGGGGTGTGTGTGGGGTCCCTGGGTATTACACGGTGCCTGGGAGTTGTGGGGTCTGCGCTGAGGGCACGTGTGGGTTCCCCGGGGTGCCTCTCGGGGGCTCCCCCCGAGTGTCCCCCCGCCCTGACCGCGGGCGGGGGGCAGTCGGACCTGTTCCAGGACGACCTGTACCCGGACACGGCGGGCCCGGAGGCGGCCATGGAGGCGGAGGAGTGGGTGGCGGGGCGCACGGCGGGGCCGGTGCTGGTGTCCCTGCGCCAGGCCTACGTGCCCCCCAAGCAGCGGGACCTCAAGGTGAGCCGGCGGGCGCTGCTGCACGACGGCCACGCCACCGCCGCCGCCGGAGCCGCCACCACGCCGACCCCCGCGCCCCCCGCCGCCCCCGCGCCCGCCCGGCTCAGCGCGCCCCCGGCACTGGGAACGCTGGGAACGCTGGGAACCGGCACCGCCACGGTGAGGGAGGAGCGGGAGAGGTCGGGGTGGGTGGGGTCTAAATGGGTGTGGTCTCTGTGGGATGGGCCAGGGGCTGGGTGGGGAAGGTGGTGGGCGGGGCAATGGGATGGGCGTGGTTTCTGTCGGTGGGGCTGTGGAGTGGGAGGGGTCTCTGTGGGTGGGACATTGGAATGGGTGGGGTCATTGTGGGTGTGGCTATGGAGTGGGTGTGGCTTGGGTGGGGTGGGTGTCATGGAGTGGGTGTGGTCTCTGTGGGTGTGGCTGTGGACTGGACTGGTCTCTGGGTGGAGCTGTGACATGGGTGGGATCTCCAGAGTGGGCGTGGCAGCAGCTGGGTGGGGGTAGGTGGGGCCATTGCTGGTGGGTGTGGCCATTTGGTGCAATGGGCGTGGTCACAGTGGGTGTGTCGAAATTTGGCTGGGGCGAGGGGGGGTGCAATAGGGGTCAAGTGGGGGATTGGTGGGGTGTGCTTTGAATGTGACCAGGCTGGGCCAACGGGCTGGGCTGAGTGTGGTGGGCGTGGCAGTGGGTGGAGCTCTGTTGGGCGTGTCCCGTGTGGGCGTGGCTCACGGGGGCGGGGTGTTCTCCCTCAGGGGGGCCGGCTGGAGGAGGTGCTGCAGGAGGTGGCGGCGCTGCGGGCGCTGGTGGCCGAGCAGGGCCAGCGCATCGACCGCCTGGAGGAGCAGCTCAGCCGCCTCGAGAACGGCCACGTCTAGGGACCCCCTCAGGGACCACCGCCCCAGGGACCACGCCTGCGCCCCAGGGACCCCCTACCCCGCACCCTCCCACCCCTGGGGTGCCCCCTCACCCCGCTCTGGGTCCTTCTCCCCTTGGGGGGCTCCCCTCCCCCCATTGCCTTACTGGGTGCTGCCCCCCTCCCCAAATCATGGACCATTCCCACCCCCGTGTCCTCGGGCTGGGGGTTGCTCCTGGGATCAAACATTGCCCCCTGCACCCCCCAGTCCCTGCGTGGGGTGTCCTGCCCCTCTTCCTACGGGGCAGGGCATGATCTGACCCCTACAACTGTGAAATATTGTCCCCCCTATATTTTGGGGGCTTTCCCCCCCCCCGCCTCCCCCTTCCTCCTCCTTATCGTGTTCCCTCCTCCATTCCAGTGCAGGGTCAAAAACTATATTTTCACTCCAAATAAAGGATTTATAAGAAAAGTTCCAGGGGCCTGTGGGGGGGCCGGGGAGGCCGGGGGTTTGTGGGGATGGCTGTGGGGGTTTGGGGGGATGGCTGTGGGGTTAGGGGGCTCTTTCGGGGAGGGGGGCAGGGAGCTCCGAAAGCTGCAGGTGCCACCCGTGGGAGGTGACCCGGCGGGGCGCAGGAAGGCGCGGCGGTCACGGGTGGGGGCTCAGCGCCTCGGGCAGGAAGTTGGGGGGCACTTCGGGTAGGGAGGGGGTTGGGGGGGGTGCAGCACCTCCCCTCCCCCCGCTCCGAAACATCCGCTGTGCGGGGGCAGGAAGTTGGGGGGGCTCCCCCCCCTCATCTCGGCATCGCGCCCGCGGCGTCGGGACCCGCTCCGGCAGCACCCGCTGATGGTGAGCACCCCAAAAACGGGCAGGGAGGGACTGGGGGGGCTGGGGACACGCGGGAGGGTTCGGGGGGGATCCCCCAAATTGAGACTGAGCTGGGGGAAGGGTGGGTTCCTCTCCAGCCTCAGTTTCCCCCGTGAAACGTGGAGGCAGGGTGGGGGTGGCTGAGTTTCATTCAAATTCGGGTACCTCCAATTTTGGAGGGTGTGGGGGGGCAGCAATGGGGGGTCCCTGGGCAGGTCCCCCTTCCATAGTTGGGTGTGGGGCGCGGGGCCTGGTGGTGCTAGAGCTGGGAGAGCGGGTTTTGGGGGTTGGGGGGAGGTTGGGGGGGGCTGAGGAGCAGG
>NW_016690549.1:0-1325 GCF_001604755.1 Lepidothrix coronata | reverse complement strand
TGGGGGCACTGGGGGGGACTGGGGAGCACTGGGAGAGGGGACTGGGAGCACTGGAAGGGACTGGGTGGCACTGGGAGAGGGGATGGGGGCACTGGGAGGGACTGGAAGGAACTGGGAGAGGGGATGGGAGCACTGGGAGGGACTGGGTGGCACTGGGAGAGGGCACTGGGAGAGGGGTTGGCAGCACTGGGAGGGACTGGGAAGCACTGGAAGAGGGCACTGGGAGCACTGAGAGGCACTGGGAGAGGGGACTGGGAGCACTGGGAGGGACTGGGTGGCACTGGGAGAGGGGATGGGGGCACTGGGAGGGACTGGGGAGCACTGGGAGAGGGGATGGGGGCAGTGGGAGACACTGGGAGAGGGGATGGGGGGACTGGGAGAGGGCGCTGGGAGCACTGGAAGGGACTGGGAGGTGCTGGGAGGGACTGGGGGAGGGGATGGGGGGCACTGGGAGGGACTGGTCTATACTGGTGTGTGCTGGTTTATATCACCTCATACTGGTTTATATTGGTTTGTACTGGTTGTTACTGGTTTGTAGTGGTTTATGTTAGTTTGTACTGGTTTATACAGGTTTGTACCGGTTCACGGTGACTTATACTGGTTTATAGTGGTTTATACTGGTTCGTGGTGGTTTATACTGACTGTACTGATTTATACGGGTCTGTACTGATCTGGGGTGGTCCATACTGGTTTGTACTGGTCCCTACTGGTCCATACTGGTGCCCCCCCCACAGGAACTGGCTGATTTGCCAGACTATCCCAAGCTGCCTTTGCATGAGTCTGTACTGGTTTGTATGGGTCCATACTGGTCTCAACTGGTCCATACTGGTCTGTACTGTTCCATACTGGTCCATACTGTTCTATACTGGTCCATACTGGTCTATACTGGTCCATACTGGTCCATACTGGTGTCCCCCCGCAGGAACTGGCTGATCTGCGGGACTATCCCAAGCTGCGTTTACATGAGTCTGTACTGGTTTATATGGGTTCATACTGGTCCATGCTGGTCTGTACTGGTCCATACTGGTCTGTACTGGTCCATACTGGTCTGTACTGGTCCATACTGGTGTCCCCCCCCAGGAACTGGCCGACCTCCCGGACTATCCCAAGCTGCGTTTACATGAGTTTGTACTGGTTTATACTTGTCTGTACTGGTCTGTACTGGTCCATACTGGTCCATACTGGTCCATACTGGTCCATACTGGTCCATACTGGTGTTTCCCCCCCAGGAACTGGCCGACCTCCCGGACTATCCCAAGCTGCGTTTACATGAGTCTGTACTGGTTTATATGGGTTCATACTGGTCTGTACTGGTCTGTACTGGT
>NW_016690548.1:201815-212760 GCF_001604755.1 Lepidothrix coronata | reverse complement strand
GAGCCCCTCGGGCCCCCGCAGAGCCCCTCGGGAAGCCCCCACCGGCACACGGGACAGGGGCGCAGCGGTTCTGGATCGCGAAGGCGGAGGGTGCGGCAACTCTGGGGAACGGGGAGCGGCGGCGACGTGTGCGGCGGGTGTGGGCCCCTCTGGGACAGCACCGCACCGCCCCCACACCAGGCTCTGGGCGTTTTCAAAACCTAAAGACCTATATTCAGAATTTCTTATAATCTAAAATCCTGCATATAAAAAAGTAGATGCGGGATTCTATTTTGAAATAAATTTTTATATAAATCAATATTATTTGTCAATATAAATATAAAAATGAGAGACGTTACAGTTTTAATATTTTACAAGCACACACACCCTCCTGATAAAAGTCATGATTTTTAATAGTTCAAATATTAATCTAAATTACTGGCTGGTTACAGCAGCAAGCTTCATACAGCTTCCCGTCCTTAAGGATTTATCAGAAGAAGCAGTTTCAGGTTTCTTCATCTCCAAACGCTTGGGAAAGCCTTTTTTCATCAAAGTCCTTGGCAATTTTCTCGTAAGAATAAAAGCAAGCACTGGCAGGACAAAGAGAGCTAGAGAAAGAGAAATTCCCAAGGGACTACAGGACAGAGAGGGAGGAATGGAAAAACAGGGAGCTGGAGCTGGGGCCAAGCAGAGAGAGAGAAGGGGGGAAAAGGGATCTGGAGCTGAACAGAGGGATGGCAAAATAATATAATGATGCAGATGCAGCCTTCCCTGCTCTTTGACTCTGCTGGGATGGGACACTGATCCCCCCATGCTGAGCCCCCAGTGCAACCTCGCACACCCCAACACGGCTCCAGGCAGCTGCCACCACTGAGTCCAGCTCCAGGCAGTGCCCACTGTCCCTCCCCACTGTGTTGAGAACGTTAACATCCTAGCCATATTCTCTAATCCTAAACCCCTAAATAAAGCCCCTGTTCTCTAATCCTAAAACTCCTAACTCCAAACCCTCACCCTACACCAGAGAAGTTGTGGGCTTCCCATCCTTGGAGATATTTGAAAACCCTCATGTGCTGAATCTAAACCATAGCTCTAGATTCTACCCTCCTAATTCTTCTGTTCTTTCATCAAAGGGAACAGTTCCAAGATATGTTAATTGTACACTTTTTAAATCTTAACTGTACAAAGAAAGCCAAGTAGGTCAAAAAACAATTATCTCCCTGTCCTAGTTTTGGACACAACCTCAGTGTTACTGATACCACCTCGTGTGTTTGCCAGGGGTGGGGGAAAAGGGACTCTCTCTGGCTTCAGGTTGGGACCAAGCAGACGGAGCAGTTGGGGTCAGGTGCCAGCAGCTGCAGTCAGGTCAGGTCAGGTCAGGTCCAGTGAGCATTTTGCATGTACATCACTGTCTCTTTTGTATGCTTTTGTTATTAATATTGTTACTGTTACTGTTGATTTTCTTATCTCATTGCTGTTTCCAATATATTGATCTTAACTCATGATCTTTGCCTTTTGTGCCTCCAATTCTCCTGTCTGGCCACCCAAACTGAACTGGGGAATGTACCATTCCTAAAGCACGACACTCCCCTTTACGGAGATCTCCTCTCCCCCTTCCTAGTCTCCCTTCTCACAGATTCTGACAAAGGCATGTATACTGTGGGAATGGTCTCTTGAAGTACATGCTGTCCACAGCCCCAAAAGCCAGGGAGATCATTCAGTTACAGAAGAACTGGAACATTAAGAACAAAACATACATCTGCGACTTAGTGTAGTGATAGCATGATGTGGGCTTTTTTTGTCTCTTACAAATGTCATCACTGCACTTAGCTGAGAATTGTTTCAGCATCATCAGCAATAACATCCAAGAAAGAACCAGTTTTCTTTAATGCCAATTAAATAATAAATTAAACTCCACTTACAAATATTCAGGATTGTTATTGAGGATGTACTGCGTATATGCCCTTCTCCGTTATGTGCATCAAGAAGATTCCATACACCGCATATAGCAACACTTGCTGCAACACTGCTGGCAGCTACAACTTCTTGGTGATTTCTTTAACATACCAGATGCACTGACAAAAATTCTTCACATTTCTAAGAACTAAAAATAGGGGGATTTCTTGTATGTCAGGTGATAGTCAAAATGCAGTTTTATATGTAACTGACCCACAAAACTGCAGGAGACTAAGGACTTAGGTACAGGACAGGTTCAACAGAGTCTTGGGAAAAAACCTCTGCCTTCCTCAGTCCAAAGGGACAGCAGAGCCAGTCACATCTGCTCACGATAATCCTCTGGGGAATGGAGCAATGTTTGCCAATCACCTGGCTGTGATTCCTCGCAGAAGCTCTAAGACTGCAAACATGTGTGTGCCAGTGGGATCTGGAGCATGGGGCCACCTGGCAAAATGTTGGTGCCTACTCTAAACACGATCACCCACTCATGCTCCAGTGACAATACTTGATAAATCTCCCACGACTTAAGTGAAAGTCTGGATGCTTTGTTCAGGATACTACTATGGTGGGTTGAACCTGACTGGATGCCAGGTGCCCACCAAAGCCTTTCTAGCACTCCCCTCCTCAGCTGGACAGGTGAGAGGAAATACAACTAAAGCTCATGAGTTGAGATAAGGACTGGAAGAGGTCATTCACCCATTACCATCACAGACAAAACAGACCTGACTTGGAAAAATTAACGGAATTTATTACCAATCAAAATCACACTAGGATAATGAGAAGCAAAACAAATCTTAAAAACACCTTCCCCCCCACCTCTTCCTCCTTCCCAGGCTTAACTTTATTCCTGATTCTCTCCCTCCTCCCCGCCAGCAGTGCAGGGATATGGAAATGGAGGTTATGGTCAGTTCATGTCGCTGCTTCCCCCTCAGGGAGGGGAGTCCTTGCCCTGCTGCAGCACGGAGTCCCTCTCAGAGGAGACAGTCCTCCATGAACTTGCCCAACATGAGTCCTTCCCCTTTGGTTCTTCATGAGCTGCTCCAGTGCAGGGTCTTTCCTGAAGGTTCCGTCCTTCAAGAACTGCTCCAGTGTGGGTCCTTCTCGCAAGTTCAGTCCTTCAGGAACTGCTCCAGTGTGGGTACTTCCACAGCATGAGTCCTTCCACAGGGTGAGTCCTTCAGGAACAGCTCCAGTGTGGGCCCTTCCATGGGGTCAGTCCTTCAGGAACTGTTCCAGCATGTTTCTCTCCACAGGCCCTGCCAGGACCCTGCTCCAGTGTGGCCTAACCACTGGATCACAGCCTCCTTCAGCATCCACCTGCTCCAACATGGGGCTCTTCCATGGGCTGCAGGTGGATTTGTGCTCCCCTGTGGACCTCCATGGGCTGCAGGAGGACAACCTGCTTCACCAAGGGCTGCACCACTGGCTGCAGGGGAATCTCAGCTCCAGCCCATTTGACAGCATCTCTTCCCCTTCCTTCTTCACTGACTTTTGTGTCTGCAGAGCTATTCCTCTCACATATTCTCACTCCTCTCTTCTCTGGCTGCAATTGCTTCTGCCCAATAACTTTTTTCCTTCTTAAATACCTTATCCCCAGGGTGTCACTGCCATCTCTGCTGGGCTCAGCCTTGGCCAGCGGTGGGTCCATCCTGGAGACAGCTGGCATTAGCTCTGCTGGACAAGGGGGAAACTTCTGGCAGCTTCTCACAGAAGCCACTCCTGTAGACACCCACCCCACCCCCCCGCAGCCAAAACGTGGCCACGCAAACCCAACACACATATGAACATCACAGAAGCTTAAATATGAGCAAGAATAAGTCCAGTCTAAAGTCTGCAAGTTCTTCCTCCTGCACAGGAAAAACATGCCAGCTATGGCATAGGCACTCAGCTGAACCTTTCCTGCATTCTTCTTTCCTTCTGGTTCTCTCTCTGAAGTCAAAGGAGCTTCTGATCATGACCTTATCTAATGTCAGTGAACAAGACACTTTGCTGAGGTTCTATCCATGCTACATCACTCTTCTGTACAGAGAGCCCTTTGTGGCAGCACAGAGTATTAACTTCACTCTGGCATTCACATGAACAGCAGGATTCACAAGTCACCTTGCTGAGATGTTTGTTTTGATTAGGTTGTCTCCTCAAGACCAAAATGAAACCCCAATGAAGAACATGTGAAGCAACAAGATCATCTTCACATACTTCATTTATCATAGAGTCACAGAATGGTTTGGGTTGGAAGGGACCTCAAAGATCACCTAGTTCCAACCCTATGCCATTGGCAGGGATGCCACTCACTAGTTCAGGTTGCTCCAAGCCCTGTTCAACCTGGCCTTGAACACTTTCAGGGATTCAGTTGTATGAGAAGAGAATAAGCAGGGCAACAAGTGTATAAAAGATTTGATCTCTCAAGTAATGCTTTGGGAAACTGAGCAGCATATTTTCTCTGGTTACAGAAGCTGCTCCAGACTGTTGACTTCTTTGGTAGAGTTCTTTGATCACAGAAAGCTCAAACATCTGCATTACTGACAGTGCAGCTGGGACAGATTTGTCACTGACAGACTGGTTTTTCTTCCAGTTCCTGTGATCTTATGACTAAAACTACTCCTGTAGAGACTACCAAATAGAAGCACATCTGGTATGGACAACCATGCTGGTGTTTATGAACCAATGTCATGACAAGAGCAGCACAAGTTACATTCTTTTGACAGTTCTCTATGTTGATAACAGTTTGAAGCTCTTCTTTTGTACATGTCATCATCCAGTTCTGCTAGTGTTCTTCACAAACTTGGCATTACCTTCAGTCCATTGCAAAGTGACAATCTGGGACATAGAATAAGGAGGAAATTTGTGCCCTGAAATTTGGTCTTTAAATTTTAGGAAGTCAAATACTGACACGCAGATCCAGTTTTCTGAACCTGTCCTGCATTTACATGGCTAAGCTTCAGTATTTGTACAGGAACGTGCACTCAGATAAAAATTTAGCAGTGTCTTTCTGTTCCTACTTCCATATTCATGTTTGTGGAAATTTTGTTTTAAAAAATGGTGTCTCTCCTTCCTTGTGTTTCTATACCCTTCTGTCTATAGGCACAGCATTTTCTCCCAGCTTGATTTATATACTATGCCGACGGTTGTTGATCATGGCCACAATGTGAGACAGGTCCAAACTTTTCATCATAACCTGCATGAACTCCTCGTCTTTCCTTGCTCCCTCCACAAATTCATCCAAAGAAAGTTCACCTGTGTCAGACACAAACAAAAGGCATCAGAATCCACATTTGACAGGAAAAGGAGTACAGCAATCTAACCTTAGACACCACTTACTATACAGGCACTGTTCTAAAGCACTGAGGCCTCAGAGAGTCTTAAGTTTTCTGAAACTTAACCTTCCTTTTTTCCTGTAGAAAGGAAGGGATACATAAGAAAGAACAGTAGAAGTGTGTGGCTAAGGAGTGGGATCATAGCATCCTATAAATAAGGCTGGATTATCCACCTCCTTTTTGGCCCAACCTGTCATAGTCATAATCTGTCCTATACTTGCTGGTTTTCATGGATAAAAGAAGTGATAGAGGGAGGCTATGATGGGCAGAAATATATTTTCTGTCCTAGGCCAAAAAGCCCTTGTGCAGGGAAGCAGCTCAGCAGAGTTATTCTGGAATAACAAAAGAGCCTGTTAGGAGGTCATGAGTACCTGAAGTAGCAAGGAAAGAAATACCTCTCAGGGAGGTACAGTGACTACAGTGGTGTTGATCACCTTTTGACTGAGCACCTCGTGATTGCTGTACTGCCTGCAATAGACCCAGTGAAGAAACTCTGAACTTCAACATTAAATTCCAGTTCTTCCTTTCCCTGCTGAAATACGTAGGAACAGCTGGGGCCGTTTGTTAATATTTCCCACTTCTAACTGGCATAAGCTACACAGCAACATATAAAAAGGAAACAAAACAAAACAAAACACCACCCCAGGACCCCAGTACCAAACTCATGTGAACAGAACACAGATGACACTCAGTACAGGGAACAAATCTGGACATATTGATTATGTATGATGCAAGGAGAAAAATGCCTTTTGATTAATGGAGAATGGATTACTGGCTGAGAATGCATATAAAAAGAAAATATGAAATGAAGAGGCATAAAGTTCAATCAAGAAAGGAAGACATGGATGTTTCTCTGTAGAACAGAGACTATCTGAGCTGGATGGCAAAGGCAGGAATCTTACCATCTCCATTCACATCAATCCTGTCAAAGACTCGGTTGGTGAACTCTTCTGCACTAGTTTCATGGTCACCACCATTAATAGCTCGAATAGCCTAAAATGAAAGAGCAAGAATAAGAGTGTGCCTAATGGCTCCAATGATAGTGATGATTCCATTGCAGCAGGTCAGCATAGATTCAGAATAAGACAGTCATGCCTGGCACTTTCCCTGTACAAATGAACCAGAATCAAAGGAAAACACAACACAAATCATCAGGCCTTATGGCTGGCACTTTATGGTGCAAAGGGAGGATGGTTCTGGAGCATGGAATGAGCAGCAAAACCCAGAGGATCACCCTAAGTCTGCTTAGGTACAGTTTAGGTACTACAGAAATGGCAGAATCAGGATCCAGCTGATTGATCCACTTTGGCCCAGTTGGTGACCCTGTGGCCCACCGAACCCCAGTAACACTGTCAAACGCCCTCTGCACTTGACGTTATGAAATTCCTTTGTTATGCTGTGGTCATTTATTTCTACTCTTGCTTTCCCAATTTCCATTTATATACTGCTTCCTGTGTGTCTGGCTTCTCCTGAAAGCTCATTAGAAATTAATTTTTGGCTTGAGAAAGGTAAAGCATTATCCACTACTGTTTACTACAATTCTTCTTATTTTATAACTACATAGAACACAGTTCTCTTTGTTTTCCATGCCTAATTATCTCATTTGTTTAAGGATGTCAATGAAATATGTGATTCCAGAGCCTTTATACTGATTTCTAAGACTATTCATTTTCTAATTTTGATATTTGATAATTTTCTTCATTCTTTTTCAAATGCTATTTTACTAAAATCAAGAATCACCTCAGCAACTTCCTAAGGCTGCCAAAAAAGACACTGAACTACACTTACAAAATTCAAAGGGCAATAAATTGCTTGCCACCAATTGTTGCCTATGGGACTTGTTTCTTAAGAGCTTTATTTTAACTATTGCTATCTGTTGCTTCACTGTAATGTCTGAGTATTTCTATTGCAGGCTATTACTAGGAGGCTGTATAATATTAGTCATTGATTTTGGTTTGGTCTCTTTGATACCCAGCACTAAAATGCATATCCAGATGAGAATGCATTACTAACATCTTAGTGCCTTTATTTGTGGACAGCTTAGGCTTCAAATCTTTATCGAATCAATTTCCTGACCCTTCATATTCAGAAATGTAATTTATTTGGGGTCTGTAATTTATTTGAATCTTTCCTGCATCTTGGTAATTTCCCACTGTCTACAAAATAATCTGAACTTGCAGCATAATTAATTCTGAGATATTCATAGTGATCTTAATACCAGTGGTTCCAACTCTGTCCAGAGTAGCTATTCATATACAATCCTTTCCATTCACAATCATTCTTCTTCAAGTTGTTTGCCGGTGTCAGATATGGTTTTTTTGCATTTATATTTAGGAGCTGGTTCTAAAAAACAAACTGGGAGTAATTCTCCGACTTCTCATGGGTAAAAGGACATGTGAAGGACACATTGCAGAGATGGCAACTGACAGCTGGAGTCTGAAACCTTGGAAAGTCCAATTTAGGTGCTAGGCAGCTAAAACAATTTTCTGCTTAGCTATGCTGCAACATATGCTGTGGTGGTAGAGTCTGTCAAGTCTGCTTATTGCATCATGGGATGGGGGGGAATTCTGCTCAAAGAAAGAATGATGTTAAAGATCTCACCCATGATGATCCATATGGGGAACAGAAAAGTGTTACTTGTGTGATTTTGTCTTTAAGGAAAGAGGAAAGAACACAGCCCCCTAGAGATTCACCTTAATAATGTTGAGCAGTTCATGTCGATCAATGCAGCCATTGCCATCTACATCATAGAGCTTGAAATACCACCGCAGCTTCTGCTCCATCTTCCCTCGGAGAACAAGGCTGAGGGCAGCCACATATTCCATGAAGTCAATATACCCATCCTGTGAGAAAACAAAAACCGAACTGTGACAGGAATAAACTGAGGGAGTTACAGCTCTGGAACTGTTTTACTGTTTATTGCTCCTTAGGTTCACAACTGAAAGAGAAAGGCAAACAAATGGCACACGGACTTGGACTTAGGAAAAAGCTTTAGTGCACACACACATATATTCAATTCCTCCGGCCAATAAATACCTGGATTCCTAAAGTTATGATTTATTGCATGTCTAGGCTCCTCTCTTCTCACCACCTGCAGTGGAGGAACCTACCACTCCTCATGGCCAGTGTGAACAAACCCCCCTCTGTCCACTAAAGCTGACAGGCCTGCTGGGAGAGAACACTGAGCCCTGGCTGCAAGTTTCCTCTACTAGTCTGCTCTGCCTTTATGGGAAACTATGCTATTTCACTAGGCCATAGATCTCTTCTCCATCCTCTGGGAAATAAAATGATTAGGGATGTTTTTTAAAATACATAGAATATAATTTGATCAGTGGAAAAATTGTCTGTATTTAGGTTTTCAACACTCCATTTCTTGATTCTACAAAGGAACTCAAAAAGCCCTTATTTCTTCTGTAAGGAAAAATGCCAGACAGTAAAGGTTTGTAAGCCTTAGATTTAACATTAAATTTGAAGTGTTTAAAAACAAACTACAAATAAAACACTTATCTCCATCAAAGATTCCAAATAACTACTTCAAGAAATTACAGCAAAAAAATGAAACTTTCATTTATTGAGGTACTGGAATAAAGCCAGATGCCTTTCTGGAATGGATGTAAACAAACATATGTAAAAGGAGAATGTAGTGAACTAGCAGTGCACTACTGTTTTACAGCAAGGCTCACAACATTTAAAATATTCACTCAGGGTGGGAAGAAGGGCATGACAGGCTGAGAGAGTTGGGGCTGGTCAGCCTGGAGAAGACTCCAAGGAGAACTTAGAGCCCCTTCCAGTACCTAAGGGGGGCTTAAAAGAAGGCCGGAGAGGAACTTGGGACAAGAGCATGTAGTGACAGGACAAGGGGGAAATGGCCTTAAGCAGAAGGAGTGCAAATTTAGATCAGATGTTAGGAAGGAATTCTTGGCTGGGAGGGTGGGCAGGCCCTGGCACAGGTGGCCAGAGAAGCTGTGGCTGCCCCTGGATCCCTGGAAGTGTCCAAGGCCAGGCTGGACAGGGCTTGGAGCAACCTGGGCCAGTGGAAGGTGTCCCTGCCCATGGCAGGGGTGGCACTGGGTGGTTGTTAAAGTCCCTTCCCACCCAAACCATTCCCTGGCTCTGTGACTCGGTGTCCCTCCCTGCCATGCCCAGCACACAGAACTGGCCCCTCTGTGATATCAGCTCTGGGCCGGGGGCACTGTGGGTGCTGTGGGCACAACGCTGGTGGCTGTGCCGGATGTGACCCCCGGTCCTGGCACTGCCACGTGCGCTGGCACCGATGGCTTGGCTGTGGCTCCTGGTCCTGCTGGCCCTGGCCAGGCCCGTGGGTGGCACTGGGGACACATGCAGGTCAGTGGCCCCATTTAGGGGTTCCACGGAGGGGCCCTGTTTGTTCCCCACAGCCACACCCCAGTGTCCTGGTCCCCATGGAGAAGCCTGTCCCTGGTCAGCACCCACGTGCTGGCACAGCTCATCTGCAGGGCTCCAGTAGATCCGGGGGGACAGATGTGCCCTCGGGGGTCATGGCCCTGCTGCCCCTCAGCACCAAGCAGGGAGGTATAACGAGCAGGGCAGTGATGGCTTTGTGCTTTCAGAACGACCTGCGGGCTCCAGCCCATGGCTTCCGACCACAACTCGATGGCTTCTGCCAACGGCATGTCCCGCGTCGTGGGTGGCACCGGTGTCCAGCCGGGGGCCTGGCCTGGCATCGTCAGCATCCAGGCCACCTGGAAGAATGGCACGTGGCACATGTGCTCGGGTGTCCTCCTCAGCTTCCAGTGGGTCCTCACGGTCGCCCACTGCTTCATCAGGGCCGGGTAAGGAGGGGCAGGGACAGGGATGTCCCCACAGCTCGGGCAGGTGCCCAGGTCACAGCACCACGTGCTGCTCCCGTCCGGCTCTTTCCTCTCTGCTTCCCTCTCTCCCTTGGGAAGCAGAAGGCTGGGAAGCTGCCACAGTCCGTGGCTCTGCTCCCTCTCACCCCTCTCTCCATCTGTCCCTGCTCCCTCTCACCGCTCTCTCCATGTGTCCCTCAGGGATGTCTACCGGTGGGACGTGGTGATCGGGGCCACGGATCTGACTCAGCCGGGCCCCGAGGCCAAGGTGAGGCACATCCAGAGGATCCTGGTGCACCAGCACTACGTGGTTGCCACGGCAAGGAACGACATTGCCCTGCTGGAGCTGGACCGGCCCGTGGAGTGCAGTGACTACATCCAGCTGGGCTGTGTGCCCGACACCTCGGTGAGGGTCTCTGAGCTGAAATCCTGCTACATCGCGGGATGGAGTTTCGCCACACCAGGAGGTGAGGCCCTACAAGGACATGTACCCTGAGGCTGTGATGGGCACCCCATGGACATGGGCTGGGCACCCCAGGGACATGGGCTGGGCACCCTGGGGACATTGGCTGGGCACCCCAGGGACATGGGCTGGGCACAGCCACAGTCCAGCTGTGGCTGCAGGACATCAGCAGGGCCAGGTCTCGGAGCAGCCTGGGCTGGGGGAAGGGGTCCCTGCCCAGAGTAGGGGGTGGCACTGGATGAGCTTTAAGGAACCTTCTGCCCAAACCATTCTGTGACTCTGTGAAGGCACTCCCAGCCAGGGGAGGGGACTGGCACTCAGCTGATGGGGGCTCATTCCCCTCTTTTCCTACAACTCCTGGTCCAGATGTGGTGCTGCAGGAGGCCAAGGTCCACCTCATGGACACA
>NW_016690548.1:192177-200863 GCF_001604755.1 Lepidothrix coronata | reverse complement strand
GAGCAGTATCTGAGGCCAGTGACAGAGCCAGACATCAGCCTGACCCCTGAGCAGTATCTGAGGCCAGCGCCAGAGCCAGACATCAGCTTGATCCCCAAGCACAGCCAGAGACCAGCACCGACCTCCTCGGCCTCATTAATGCCCACGGCATTCCCACTCCTCCTCCTGGTGCAATTCCTGAACCTGCTGCAGGACTTCCTGCGTTTCCTGAAGGACAAAAAGGCTTAAGCAGCGGGATGAGCGGGATCCAGGGCTACAGTGGGCCATGGCCATTTCCTGCTGGGCCAAAGGTAGCCTTGGGGCCAGAGGCTGCTCTGTCCTGCCCACGCTGCTCCGCTGCACCCACACCGGTGCTGACGTGACCGAGGTGTTGAAATAAAGTTTCTGTGTTCCTCATTAACTGTGTTTTCAGCCCTGCTCAGTGCACCCATGGGCTGGGAAAGTCCCTGCTCTGTCTGTCAGTCTGCTGGGCTGTTCACATTCGTTCTTCAGCCTGGAGAAAGCTCCAGGGAGATCTCAGTGCCCCTTCTGGTGCCTAAGGGGGTTTAATAAAGGGGAAGAATGGCTTTTTGCATGAGCAGGTCATGATAGGACAAGAAGAAATGTTTTTAATCTAACAGAGGGGAGATTTGGAATACATTTTGGGAAAGAGTTGTTACTCAGTGAGGGGGGAGGCCCTGGCACAGGTTGCCCAGAGAAGCTATAGCTGCCCCATCCCTGGAAGTGTCCAAGGCCAGATTGGATGGGGCTTGGAACAACCTGCTTTAGTGGAAAATGTCCCTGCCCATGGCAGGGAGATTGGAATGAGATGATCTTTAAGGTCCCTTCCAACCCAAACTGTTCTACAATTCTATGGTTGCAATTTATAAAATCAGTCTATTGAAAATTTATCCTCTTTGTCTTCAGCACAGTTCTCAGAATCTGAAGGTCCAGAGGGCAGATGATTCCATCCATCATGTCTGTATTACTACAGGCTGGTTCTTCCTCTGGGTGCTCTTGTTCATAAAAGAAGCTAAAGGAGCTTAGATTAAATTACTAATAACAGACTAAGGTTAACTGACTGATGTAGGTCCATCCCCACTAGCTGCCATGCTCTTTCTTCATTCCTCTTGAGATCACTATCACTTTATTTAGATGATAGCTTTTTATCTTTTCTGACCAAGAGTCTTCTTAAAACATTGTTTACCACAGGAGAACTCTGGAATGCACAACAATCCTTGAACAAATTTTAAAGTCCTTAAAGATTTAAAGAAATAAGAGAGGTAAAGTGAAAGAAAGACTTGTGCAAAATCTGTAAAGATTTTACTTTTGTTTATGAAACTGCTTCTTATCACAATCACTATCCTGGGCACAGAGGACTTTGGGATGAGAAAGGATATTCTTTGAGATCTGTAGTCATTTCCAGTCATTATGCTCACTACAAGACCTCAGCTATCCTAATGGAGCCTGGCTGCTCCTCTCTTTAATTTTGTAATATTCCTTAGCATTCCTTAACTCCTTATGCTGTCTCACATGTCCAAACTAACATTCTTTGCTCCGTGCCTGGGCTTTCCTTCTTCAGGACTGATCCCGTGATTTCCCACCTGGTTCACATGCCTCGTGACTGGATCCTCCTTGACTCCATTCCAGAACCGTGGAGCAGAGAGCAAAGTTGAATTTTCCCAAAGACAGATTTCTTTGTTGTTGAGATTACAGGCCTGCAAGCATAGGCTGAGGTATATACAGATAAAAAGCATGCAAAAGTGAGGGCCATTGCATGCTTAAAGGAATTATGGGGGCTACTGCTTGTTACCAGTGGTCACCTATCACAGAGAGGAACACTACCCACCCTCGCTCCTGTTCCACACAGCACAGCTGGCACCCAGGAGAGCCACAGAGGTTGTCTGCCCATGCACTGCTCGTTTGGCTGCCAAATGCCCGGAAATTATTCCTCTGTCAATGCTATAATGACTTCTATTCTGTCTGACTCCTGTGGTCTCTACAATCTCATACAGATATGTTTTTGAATAATAAGAACATGTAAGAAAAAGTATAATGAAATTAGCACTTTGATAGTCAAACAAGGCCAAGTCAAATAATACGCAATAAGAAATTCTCAAAATTCAAAGATGAACTTGCAAAAGGTAAGTAGTAATCAGGTATTACCTATGGTTATGTTATCTATGTCATTATCTACGCACATTCATTTACTCCTTGCATTTAGCTACTTTAATTAGCATCCCTCAGCAGCTCTCCACACCAGTGTTTCTGAGAGAGAAGTGAGGACTCTAAAAGTGCAGGAGTTGGTTCACTTTCAAGCAGCACGAGACAGTTAATTCCTTGCTGGAGAACTCACCTTGTTCATATCAAATGTGCGGAACATCTGCTCAATGTACCTATTGGCCTCCGGATCGAGCCCTCGAAGCCCAAAGAACTGCTTAAATTCATGCTCTGTCAGCTGTCCAGAAGGACACTCCGTCATGAACTTCTTGTACCAGTGGTGGATCTCCACAGCCTGTAGGTCATCCACTGTGGAGCTGCTGTTGTTTCCCATGAGTGTCTGTGGTCAGAAGAATGATGCTATGGGAGTGATCCTCTTCCTCCCGTGGCTCTCACAGCACTGCCTGTCTGCTCCTGTCCACGTTCAACAGTTATGGGAGGGATCTAACTTTCTGCAAGCCAATTATAAACATTAATCCTCTTAGAGGCTGGTCTACAAATCAGAAAGTTTCAATGATACAAACAGTCTTCTTAGAATGGATGCAAGATAATCTAGTAAATCACTGCTATTTCAGGAGCTAAACCAGAAAGGGTGAGAAGGTTAATCAGACACTGGCATCGGGAGCTATACTGGTTTGGTAGACTACCCTGTTTTTAACCTTGATATAATTATACATGAAGATAAGAGGAAATGGCTATGAGACGTGGGATGTGAGGTTAAGTAAGGATCTACTCCTCTAACTGGATTTGATAGTGTGTTTTCTCAAACAGACATGTTGAATAACTGGGTGAGTAGGACCAGAAGGTGTTACAGAAGTGGCCCAGTACAAGAGTGAGGCTATGTGGGGAAAACCTCACCTCCACGCACACAAAGTGGCACAGAGGAACAAAGTGGCAGGTGGGGGAATCCTAGTAATGCCCTAACCTGGCTAATCCCAGAATCACCACAGACCTGCAGTCAACCCAAGGTTCATCTGCACAAAGCAGTAGGAACAGAGACAACCACAGGCTGGGGACCAAATAACCCCGTAGGAGAAATGAAGGCCCTGTCCCAGCTCCTTCTAAGTCTGTCACAGGGGAGCCATCAGCCCCATGGGCCTAGAGATGACACCATCATGGTGAGTGAACAGAAGTTGTCAGAATACCTTACAGACCAAGTGGGTACTGCCTGGGGCATGGAAAACATGGTGCAGGGGAAGAGCATCTGTGGATTTATTGCACAAGACTCACAATGGGATGTTTAGGGGAGGAAGGAAAGGTGGGAAAAGGGATGGGTCTAGGCAGTTTGGTGATGAACAAGCACGGGAAAATGGAGGGAAAGGGGATACAAGAGGTTTGTTGTATGTAGAATGGTGTTGGTCAGTACGAATGTCTAGCCATACCCTGTGCCGGATCAGCACAGTCTTTCCTGTCTTCTAACATTTCTACCTCTTTTCTTCTGTCTGCACAGCGCTGTGCTCTGGACATATGTGTGCATGGGGATCTGAGTGCCCACAACTGGATTGAGTGAGACTGTGTCAGTCTATGATCACCAGTGACATCAAGCCAGACTAGCCAGCCCGTAGATTAAGTGTTTTGGGAATCAGGTGCGTGTATGTCTTTGTTAGTGAGACCACTGGAGTAGCTGACTATTGGAAGGACCAGGGGTCCAGCCCAACAGCTGGAGAGACTGAAGGTGTGGGGTTGAGGGAGATCCACTTGTCTGTGTGTTTGTGCAGGAGACAGAGAGCTGCACGCTGTGGGCCTCTGGAGGGACCCACAGTGCACGTGTCTGTTGGTATGTTGGTGTGTGCAAGGGAACATGTATCAGTGACTGAGGTGGGGATGTGTGCCTTGAGTGTCTGGCATGTCCATGTGCCAGCAGCTGGAGAGACCAGGCATCGAGAGCCAGCTGCTGGGTAGGCTGGATGTCTAAGCCCACCTACTGTGTGTATTTGCCACTGACAGATCTTCACAGAATCACAGAATGGTCTGGGTTGCAAGAGACATTAAAGGTCGTCTGATTCCACTCCCTGCCATGGGCAGGGGCACCTTCCACTGAAGCAGGTAGAGTCAAGTAGTAGAGGGGGGAGAATCCCCTCCCTTGACCTGCTGCCATGTTTCTTTTGATGGAGCCCAGGATACAGTGGGCTCCCTGGGCTGTGAGCACACTTTGCTGGTCCATATTCAGTTCTGCATTCACCAAGACCCCCAAGTCCTTCTCCACTGGAGAGGACTGCTTTCGATCCACTCGTCACCCAGCCTGTACCTGTGTTTGGGATTGCCCCAGTCCAGGTGCAGGACCTTGCACTTGGCCTTGTTGAACTTCATGAGGTTGGCACGAGACCTTCTCTCTACCCTGTCCAGGTCCTTCTGGGTGCCCCATCCCTTCCCTCTAGAGTATCAACCACACTACTTTAAGTATACACTTAAAGCCCAAATTTATTTTTAGTGTACTAGAAATTTTAACAGTCTAGTTCATGAGTCATTATTAATTACAGTAAGCAAAGAAAAATAATGTAGGCCAAGTACTTATATACAAGAAAAAAGTTGCACTAGTAGCAATAATCAAATTAAAATTGCAACACACCTGCCTTGTTTCTGTGCTTTTTCTGGTGTTACACTCACCTGCCTGCTGCTCCTCTGGGTATTAAGATCTGTGGTTCCCTCGGATGCTTGCAGGGGGGATGGGAATGTCATGGCAAGTTGTTAGCATCCAGAGTCCTTCACTGGAGGAATGTGATGTTCTTTTTAATGGTTTCCTCATCCTCTCTTCTTTTTGTCTTTTTTCCCTTTCTTCTCTTTCCTTCCACTTAGACTCATGTATGCACGTGTTAGAGTTGGAAATATCTCATTCTACCTAGAATAACTGCTTGTTATGACTAGCTATCTAGGACCACGGTTGTACCACACAGAGATAAATAAGCAAAATAAACGAGCCATAGTTTATTTTGACATTAGAGGAATTGCTCTCACAGCTGAACCAAGTGAACAAAGCTGCAGGAAGGGTGTGAAAAATTCAGACATGCCTGTCAAGCCTTGTCCTGAGGCCTTGTGAACTCAGAACAGAGCCTGTGGCCATTCCAGAAGCAGGAATACGGGTGCACCCAAATGCACACACCAACACGTGATGGGGATGGTCAGAGGAGAGGGAACTGGGCTGCTCAGGCTTCATGAACTCTTGCCTTACACCTGGCTGGGGGCACCCTCTGGGACCAGTGCAGACCAGGAGATGAATGGATGGAGAGTTCTGAAGAGAATGACTCAAAGAAAACAAAAAACTGGACAGGAGCTGGCAGTGTGCACATCCCCACCAGTGTGGGCAGCAGGGGAGGGGGGATTCTGTCCCTCTGCTCTGCTCTTGTGAGACCTCCCCTGCAGAGTTGCCTCCAGCCCTGGGGAACAACAGCACAGGGAGGACGTGGAGCTGCTGGAGAGAGTCCAGAGGAGGCCCCGGAGCTGCTCCAAGGGCTGGAGCCCCTCTGCTCTGGAGCCAGGCTGGGAGAGCTGGGGGGGTTCACCTGGAGAAGGCTCCACGGAGACTTACTGCAGCCTTTCCGTACGGAGAGGGAGCTTAGAAGAAAGACAAAAGTCTTTTTCTGCCAAGGGCTGTAATGCCCTACAAGGGACAACTGTGCACGAGGGCAGCTTTGCACTGGGTACATTCACAAGTGCCCAAGGCCAGGCTGCACGAGGCTTGGAGCTACCTAGTGGAGTGGGACACGTCCCCGCCAACGGCAGGGGGTGGGACTGGATGATCCTTTAAGGTCTGTTCCGCCCAAACCAGTCCGTGACTGGGCCCCGCCTCGGGCGCTCCCAGCACCGAACGGGCAGGCCCCGAGTCTGCCGGGCCCCGCCCCCGACCGGCCCCGCCCCCGACCGGAACCCGCGGCTGATTGGCCGCTGCTTTGCTATTGGGCGGGGCCCCAAGGCCTCCTCGGATTGGTGACTTTGTGCCATGTTGCAGGACAACGATGGCATCGCTGCTGCTGCTCCGTCGCGATTGGCTGGCGGTCATGTCCATCTTTCAAGTTCCGCAGGTGATTGGTCACTGTCCCTCCGGGGCGGAAGCGGCGGCGTGTTCCGGTGCTGAGGTGGCGGCGGGAGCGGAGTGGCGGCGGCGGAGCCGGTGGCGGCTCCGAGCTGTCTCTCGGCGGTGCCTCTCCGCCGTGCGGCAGGTCAGTGCCTCCCTTCGGTGCCGTCCCCCCGCCGTGTACGGCCCGCGGGCTCTACCGCCCGGCTCTCGGCGGCGTTCTCGGGCCGCGCTCCTTCGTGGCCTTGCGGGGCCGGGGCGGGTCCGCAGCTCCCTGGGGCCCGGGCCGTGAAGAGCAGCGGGCCGGGCCTGTCCTGTCCTCTCCCTCCGGGCTTTGCGGGCCGGCCCGGCCTCCCGCCGCTGGGACACCGCCGGCGGTGCCCGCCGGTACCGGGAGCGCAGCCCGGCCGGGGCAGGTTCCCGCCTCGCCGGAGGCGTTGTCCGGTACGTCTGCGGGGCTGCCGGGGCCCCTCGGCGCTGCCCGCCCCACGCGGGGCAGGAGCCGCCACTCCCGGGGCACGCACGGCGCTCCAGAGCTCCCCGCCGGTCCTGGGCTCTGTCGGAGCCCCTGTGCACAGTGTGAGACGTTTGGTCCAAGGCTTGTGTACAGCAGCACTGCCTTCAATGCCTGTTTGATTTGTTCAGAAAAAGGAATTAACTTCATTTACGTGTAATAACCTTAGAATAGAATAAATTAGGGAAAAACACTTCAAGTCTTTCCCTGCTGTTGCTGGTACCTGGGGATAGAAAGGCTTGATTTCTGCCCAGCTTACTGTGGGCTGTGCTGACACTTCCAGTGGGCTGAGGCTGTTTGGGGCAGTATTTCAGAGGAAAGGAGCCTCTTCCAGATCACTGCTGGTAGTCCCAGTGTTCAAAGTAAAGTCGCCCCAGGGAAAGTTCATTAGTCATAGGAATGGTGAGCAAAAGGTTATTTTCAATTACAGCGAGAATGCAGAGGATCCTGGCTCACATCTTGAGCATAGTGGGGGTCCCTGTGCTCTGCTGTTCACTGCAGGGATGGGAATCCACACCCCAGTGAGAGCCTGGGAGAGCCCCAGACTTGTCTCTGAGAGCTGCACTGTTTGCTTTATTGGGGCGAGGCAGTGGAACTCTGACTAACCTCTGTCTTTCTGTGTTTGTCTACTTGTGTTTGTGGGGAAACTGGCCAGCATTATATAACACCAGGATATTCCTGCCACGAGTCCTTGAGGCTAATGCATAGGACAGCCACCACCCTGTGTGCAGACTGTTGGCTTTGGGACAGAATTTAAAGCTGTGCTATGCTTGTTCCTGCTGGATTTGTTCTCAGGAAGGGTTTGAAGAAGGCTGAGCCAAGCTCTTTACAGTGGTGTGTGGTGTCAGGATGAGAGAGCGTGAGCTGAGACACAGGATGTTCCCCGATTGTCAGGAGATGCTTTTTCACTGTGTGGGTCACTGAGCTCTGGCACAGGTTGTCCAGGGAGCCTCTGCTGTGGAGCCTTTGTCCTTGGAGATGTTCAGAAGCTGCCAGCACAATGGTCTTGGGCAGCTGGCTCTGGGCAGCCCCTTTGAGCAGGGAGCTTGGACCAGATGACCTCCTAACTTCACCCATTCTGGGGTTCTGTGATAAGATCCTCCATGAGCCTTTTATTTGTTGTCCTTCACTGAATTTTCTCCAACAGGTTCCCCCCTCTTTTGTTCTGGGGGGCCCAGGACTGCACACAGTACTCCAGACATGACCTCACCAGTGCTCAGGAGAGAGGAAGGATCAGGTTCCTCCTGATATGCAGCCCAGGATGCTGCTGGCCTTTGCCATGAGGGTGCATTGATGGCTTAGGGTCAGTTACCTTCTCTGCAGAGTTGCTTTCCAGGGATGTTTCTGAGGGATCCAGAGCAGTGGCCCATGTATGCCCATGCTTTCCCTGTTTGCTATAAGCAGCAAACCTGCTGCTGTTCATAGAATTGTAGAATCAATTTTTGTTCCCCATTCACATTCCTTGTCATATTCAGCTGAGCTGAGAATATAATTTAAAAATGAGTTCAAAAGACGTGAATCTCAAAGACTTGAGTTCAGGTTATTAAAGTCCAGGTCTGTGCAAATAGCTGCAGGCAGGCCTCAGTTCCTCTGTTTGCATTTTGAGGAGGCCATCTATGAGCCAGACCCAGCAAGGCTTATTAGCTTGAGTGCAGTATCAGGTTAATGGAGCCAACCTGGACAAAGGCCAAGGAGTATTTTCTCAACATAATCCAGGTGTGCATGCTTGACATTGTGATGCCTGCAGCGTGTGGACAGGTGCTGAGCCCCATCCCTGTTCCTGGTTACAGTGGATGTTTGCAGATGCCTAGATTCTGTTTTTCTTTTTCCATATTTCTAATATCACTTCTAATCATTCATCAAGTGGTTCTCTCAGTCCCAACTGCATATTGTTAATTTGTAACTTTAAGAAGCTGTGGCCTAATATGCAGTTGGAAGATCAAATCCATCCTATTCAGATG
>NW_016690548.1:149623-192118 GCF_001604755.1 Lepidothrix coronata | reverse complement strand
AAAGAGGCATTTTTGCATTTGGGTGGTTGTTTTCTAAAATACACCACGACCAAGACAGCAGGTTCAGTTCCTTGTTGGGGCATCGTGGGAGTGATGGTTTACAAAACTGTAAATACTTTATTATTGTTATAATGAACCAGACATTCCAGGTCTCTAAATGAGTCTCTGGTATTACCAGGTTGGTGAGCAGTTGATGCTGACAGAAGAAATCTCCCTGGCAGGAACTGTAAAGATGTATTATTCTGGAATTCCATGCCTCAGTCTTGCCCAGGGCCGGCTGAGAAGTGAGCAAAGCACCAGTACTTGTTTCACTGGCTGTTGTGTAGGTGCAAAATATGGACAATCCTGGTGTTCTGACTGTGCTTCTGGAGGAGTTGCATCCCCTAGAGCTCTTTGCAGGAGTCTGTCTGAGCTCGGTTTCTTGCTGCACATCTTTTTGCTTCACTAACTGCTGCTTGAGCATTTCACTCCATCAGCTAAAGAGACACAGCTCATGCCATTCAGTGTGAGAAACCAGGACATGTCTGCAAGAACAGGAGAAATCCAGGTTCCCACACAGAGCAGACTTTTTAGTTTTTGTGCCTATTGCAAGTGACCGACTGTAACAATCCTGGAGTGTACTGTGTAGGGTGAAGGATGGGCTTATTTCTTTACTATTGGATAATTTATTTCCCTTTTTTTTTGTTCTTTTTCTCTTCTCTCTCCATCAAGAGTCTTAGTTCATGCAAACTGTCAGTATCCAAGAGATAAAAAAGAATGGCATGAAGGACCTGTGTGTGACTACTCTGCTTTGGATACCTCCTTACTACTGAGTCAGCAGACCCGGGAGCTCCTGGGAGCCTAAAACAGGTTGGTGTTGTCATAGGTGTTCACATGTCCTTTTGTGCTATTGATGCTCTTATGTGCATTGTGGCATTTTCTACTTCTGCAAAATCAGGTGACTGCTACAGAAAAGTAATGCTCTGCTCCTCTCCATTGTCAGTATTTCCCACTTTTGAGTTGCAATCTAAGAGTAAAGATTTGCTTACTGAGACAAAGGGGGTCAGGAATGTGCAGATCAGTGTAGCCAGCTTTGGAAGCTGCCTTCTAGTGAGGCACAGGCATCTTGTCACATTAAAAGATTCCGTTTGATGGAGGTAATTGTAGTAATGTAAACTTGATCTTATGGCTAATGTGAGCTTGTCTGGCATCAGCTTGCACTACTGGAGCTTCTGTATTTGTGCAAATGATTTTGCCATTTACAGGCATGAACAGAATCTGTAGTCTTTCTGTTAAGAGGTGTCAAGTGTCACATGTGACCTTCATAGAACACTAGAATGATGATTCTGTGATTCTTAAGGGATTTGGGGAATTCAGTTGGTCAAATCCTTTGCTCTTAGCATGTCTAATGTCAGTCAGATTGGGTTGCTATGAGTCTAATCCAGTATTTTTAACATGTTCCCTGTGCATTTTTTTCCTGATTGAAGTTGCTTATGCTGCAGCTTGTGTCCTCTGCCTCATGTCCATCTGCTGTGGGCCTCGTAAGAAGTGTATGGCACTGTCTTTAGGTACCTCAGAGGTGGCTGTGGGGAAGGAGGAGCTGTATCCACTCCTCATCTGCCATTCTCAGGGCTGAGCAAGCCCAGCATTCTGAGACTCCCTGTGCCCAGTAACCCAACTCCCAATCATCCTGGGGGCTTTCTGCTGTCCTTGATTCAGTTTGTCCCTGTCATTTTTGTGTATCAGGGAGCTTGAAAGTGAGCCCTGTGCTTGAAATGTAGTCTTACAGGTGCTGAATAGAAAGGAGTAGTTGCTTTCCTGAACCTGCTGCCTGCAGTCCTACCAGTGCAGCTCAGGGCACAGCTGAGCTTTACTGTGAGTGTGCTGCTGGCTCGTGCCCAGCTTGGCCACCAGCACCTCGAGCTTGTCTTCTGCAACACAGTTGTGCAGCCAGCTGCTCCACAGCCTGGACGGCTCACACCCTTCTCCATCCCAGGTGTAGGGCTCTGTGTTTGCCTTTTCTGAACTTCACTGTGTTTCTATCCATCTGTTTCTCCAGCCTGTCAAGATCCTTCTGATTGGCAGGTCTATACTTTGGCTTATCAACTGCTCCTTAGAACTGGGTGAATTTATTGAGGTGGTTTGCATCCCACTGTCTTGGTTAATAATGGAGAATTTAATCTGTTGCTCTCCCCAAAATGACAAGTTATGTGTTGCTGGCTGGTACTGTTGCATATTTTTTCATTCTTCACGTCCACTTGCTGCATCAGTTTGGCTCCTGAATTTCAAGGAAAGGAAAGAAGGTGTGCTGAGCATACACAGCCAGGGAATGTATGCTCTCTCCAGACTGTTTCCCTGTGTCAAGGTCCTGTCCTGTCCTGTCACATATTTGATGTGCAGAGGTCTCATCATCTCTAATGCAACACACTTGCATCTGTTTAACAAACATCAGGGCTGAGTTCATCATTCCCACTACTTATTAGCAGAAAGCTTCTTCTGGGCACTTACAGGCCATGTTTGGCCTGTAAAGAAGCAACTTCATTTAAGAATCACCCTTCTTTTGAGTAAACGGGACAGATCATGGTTCTACAATGTCATTGGTAAGAAAGATCAAAATGAACTATGAGGATGACTTGACATCTGGTATGAAAATGTATTTTTCAATCATACATGTAGAGAGTTATGTATCCTTATGTATCCTGACACCAGCACATCCTCTTCTTTTATGTTCAGAGAGTCTGGCTGCTTTTGTTAATGGAATCGTTTCTTTGTTCCTGAGGTTTCACTTTGGCTTTTGTCTCTTGGCAATGGAGACATATTCCCTGCAAGCCTGGTCACTGCTGTAACATTAGAGACCAGTGTGGAGAGAGCTTATTCTTTTTAGCAATTTTGACTACCTGTAACTGTATTCTGACTCTTGGTTTTGTTTTAGGCTGAAGATGCTGAGCCGTTTGTCAGGTTTAGCAAGTACTGTTTTACAAGAGCTGTCAGGGGAGGATGGAGATGCAGTTACTGAACCCTCCAGTGCTGTAAGTACAGTGTTATCTAAAGACTTTCAGTTTTAACTGACAGTTTGGGGAGTGTGATTCATTAGACTGTGGTGAGAACTGCCTTCTGCTTCTTCCTTGCTGGCTAGGCTGAGCTGTCATTTCCACTGCTTTTCCTATATTCCTCAGCTCTTAAGTCAGCACTTTTGTGAGGCAGACCATAACCTCTCCAGTTTCCATATCTCAAGGTGATCCTAGAAAACAACCTAGAATTATGATGAAGAAAGACTTTTAAGAGTACTAGCGATTGTGTGTAGCAAAAAGGGGAGCTCTGCGTGGCTGGGTGACAGTGGAAGGCCTTATGTCTGTGCTCCCTTTGGTATTGAGACAGTGGACAGTGTGTGAGGGTGCCCTCGTTTCAGATCTGCTCCAAACTGTGGTGTTCAGCAAGGTACTCTTTGTTTTTGTGTATTGGTTCATGGTACCCTGAGCTTTCCTCCTGGTTTCACCTAACTGTATAGTCCCACGGGCTCCATGAAATGCCTGCAGGGGCCAGAGTGCAGTGTTTAGGAGTGGAGCTGGAGGTATCATTTGGATGCTGTGCTGCAAGCTGTTAATAGTTTTTTCCTTCAGAGCACTTGTTTCACTGTTTCAGGTACAAGCTTTGGAGCCAGAAGCAGAAAACATGGAGGAGGCACCTGAGGAGCTGTTGGAGCGCCTGGCCCAAACAGAAAAGCTGGTTGTTCAGCTGAAGGATTTGATCCGAGAAAAGGATGCTCTGCTCCAGCAAAAAGAAACTGTACTCAAGGTATCACTTCCTCCTCTGGGGACCAAGAGTAAAATGCTCCTTCAGCTTTCTTTGCAAGCCAGTCTCTGGTTTCTTTTGAACTCTGTCCCCTGGGTGCTCTGTCCTTGAGAAGTGCTGGGGTAGAAGCTACGATTTTGATCTGTGTAGTGTTTCAGAACAAATTTGTTTTGTGGATGTGTTTTAAATGGTGCTGTTACTGCGGAGGTAGGGCTGGATAGAGAATGGCAGACTTGCAAGCTGTGTAACTTCTCAAAGTGGTGCATCCCGGGTGACAGCAGGAGGCTGAGGTGCAGTCACTTTGTGTCCTTCTCTTACAGGAAGAGCGAGAGGCTGCGGATGCGAAGCTGATGAAACTTAAACTTCAGGCCAAAGCCAAACTGGCCACTCTGAACAAACGCATCGAGGAGCTGACAGGGAAAGGATCACCATTGCCTACACAGGCCTTAGCAGAAGAGCAGGAGCATCCCAAGGTCAGGAGAACAGGGCCACTTAAAAGCTGGAGCTTCTACTGATAACCTGGTGCTGCTGATGTTTCAGGTCCCAGTGAGCCAGCAGGTCCTATTTGTCTTGTCATGTTCATGGTTCCAGCAGGGATGTCTGTGCCTATGCTGTAGGAAGCTGATCTGTCCAGCTTCCTTGTACTGCAGATGCCCTTGGAATGCTCACTTTGATCTCCTTAAGGGCATGGGCCAGTTTCCCTTGCATAACTTTGGTAATCCATTGTAGCCAAGGTCTTTCCTGCAGGAATTGTGTGTCTGTCTGAGCTGTCAGTTCCAGTGTTACCTGTTATGTGAGTATAGCAAAGGAGTACAAGAACAAGGAGGTCTTTAAAACTAAAAGGCAATAACTTAAATATTAAAAAAAATACATATGAATATATTTTCCAGCCATGTAACTTCCACAGCCACCACAAAGTTTTATGGTTGACAAGCCATGATTGTGTAACCCTAGATAAAAACTGAGGAGAACCAAGACATTAAAGAAGCTGTAAGCTACTAGCTAGAAGCTCCCATTGGAGCTGGTAGTTTTTGAAAACTTAACTGTCTGCTGACCACATAGTTTTCTTTAAAAAGTTAGTAATATTAAGCAATGGAAATGGGGTAGAAGTCCAAAGAGAATGCAAGACATCAGATGATGTTCATTAAACAAGAGAAGATAAAGGTTATTTCAGACACTGAAAAAAAAATTAAAACATTATAGGAAACATTAAAAGGTGAGTGTGAGAGCTGTCAGGTGAGAGGTGACTACCAGTGGAGTGAAGATTGGTTCTATGACTTGTGATGACTGTTTTTGATTGAGAGCATCATAAAAATCATAGGAATGTGCTACTGTAATTCATTTCACAATGCCATCTTGAGAATCTTTCTTAATGCAAAGCACCATTTCATACATGAAGAATTGGAGGATCTTGAGGATTGTCATAATATAAAAATAAAGCAAAATTTAACAAGTGCCCAGTCAAGCACTTGCCATGTCCTGCCACTGTATCCTGCGAGGCCACGAGCCACATTTCCTGGCTGTGGAGGCCTTGGAGGCTGTTCAGCTCTGTCACTGGGCATTGCTCTCCTGCTGCTGAGGCTCTTTTTTAGCTTATCCATGTGCAGTGTGTGTGTGTTACAGCTGTGTGCTCTATGTTACTTTGTGCAGACTTGCTGTTGAGGACTGGTGAGTGCTCTTGCTTCAGAATTCAAATTTATCACTTGAAGAACATGTTGTATGTTCTGCTCACTTGAAATCAGGAGAGAAATTCCGAGAGCAGCAAAAGACTTTCTGTTCTCCTGTGATGCTGAGAGCTGCAAATATCTTGGTTATTTAGTCAGCTAGTGTCAGAGAGGAAACATTTCATTCTACAATTGTATGAGGAAGGTGAGCACCAAGAAAGTGGGAGAGCTGTTAAAGTGAAAGGATAGTGCAGGTGAATGGATGAATGTAAATAAGCCATTAAGAAAAATGGCCTTTTAATTAGAGGAATGAGGTCTTGGGACAGTCTCCAGTGGACATGGTATGGGCCAGAGCCTTATTTGGTTTGAGTTAGGACATAGTTTGAGTGAAATCATATTAAGGCAGTTACCTGCAATATTATGTATTTGACCCAGAAAGCATTTTCTAGATTCTTTCTTGTAAGGTTAGACCTACTGAGAACCTACAGAGTCCTTTATTCACACTTATTTCCCCAAGTAGATGCTGTCTTGAGTAATAGTGGTATTTCCTAGACAGATACCCTGTCATTTGAAGATGAAAAATTTAGATTAGGTTTGCATGTTGTGCTGAAGCATAGAACATTAGCAAAGGGCTGTTTTTTTTCCTGTTCATGGTGTGGGCCCTATGGGAAGGCTGTATTTTAAATATCTAATTAGTGCTATTACTTTCTGGGCTTTTAGCAGAGTGCCTCATTTTGAGAAGAATGGAAATATCAGTTTGTATCATTCTATGAGATAGTATTTGTATACAGAACAACTGAGGCACCTCTTAAACTTTAAAAGTGGGTAAAGATAAATCATGTTCAGGTATAAGAGCTTATACATTTTGGAAAAACATCGTGTTTGAAAGCTTGAGCTGTGGAAACTTTGTGGCTGTGCTGCTCTCCTCAGTTGTGGCACTCTGTGTAGTCACCAGTGTGCAAGGACTTTATAAGAAGCTTTTCCAAATTCGACCATAAAAGTCAATCCTGAAAGCTAATTACAAGTAAGCAAACTAATCCACTCATCTTGCCCCCTGGCAACTGCTCTGTCCCAGCATTATAAGTTATGTATATCCCTGGCTTCTTATGGCTTCCTGCATTTCTGTTCTTTCTTTTCTGTCCTGTTCTATTTCTAAACTTAAATACAATTAAAGCTTTCTTGTCTGTCTGTCTGTTCTACCTACTGCCAAAGACCATCTCTGTAGGTGAAGCATCTTCTGAGGAACAGTAACTTCTTACTTATTACACTGACTTATAAGTCCTTCTAAAAGCCTTCATAAATTTTTCAGAATGGCTTTAGGGACATAAATACTGTGTAGAACCCCTGTGTTATTGGTGGTCTTTGACCCAATACCTGTCAGAAGGAAAAGGAAAGAGGTGCATTTTGTATTTATTCAGTATGAAATACCCAACACTGAGTGCAGAAACTGGGAGTGCTGAGATGAGAATGTAGAGGGTGTTTGTCCTGCCCAGTGACAGGTGATGTGCTGGACCTGCCCTCACACAGGTGTGAAGCACAGCTGTGGGTTCAGGGACCCCACTCAGGTGTGAAGCACAGCTGTGGTGTCCTAGAATGTTTAGTGTTGGTCCCTTTGTCACATGGAGAATATTCTTCTATATCGAATTAAAAAATGTTTTTATCTCTGGTATTAAAGAAATCTGTGATGGTAAAAAGCCCCACAAATCAAGGTGGTCATACTGTAAATTATGTATTAAATTGTGTTTAATAATCTGATTTACCTTAGTTTATATGGTAAGCAGTCACGGACGATTAGCTGTTCCAAGTGATTTGATGCTTCCCACTTAAAGGTGTCTTGTGCATTTTGTGCATATCTGCACAGAAATAGGGAAAATAGTTACTTAGCATAGGACAACTTCATTTAAAGAAACAAAGGAAATGTAAAGTTAAGAAATGAAGCAATGTAGTAGAAATAAGCATCTGGTCAGGAGTCAATGGTGCAGTAGCATTCTACTTTGTTGTGTTTTTTTTTTTTAAATTAACCAGTAATACTGACAAATTTACTTTCTTCTGTTTATCTTCTTCCCAATTCTTTCCTCTTGCAATGTCAGAATAATGAAAATACGAGTGAAGGGCACAGAGAGGAAGTGGAAGTACTGAAAGAGCAGCTCAGGGAGCGAGAGGAGACTGTTCAGGACCTGAAGGAACAGCTGGCTCTAGCCAAAGTGAATCTGAAAGATGCTGAAATCAAGTATGCAACACAGGTACAGAAGTTTTTTCTGTTCATCAGTTTGTGTGTTTCCCACCCCACCACTTACACTAGTATGATAGAACAGAACAGTGCTTACACAACTGGTCTTTAATTCCCTTACCCTCTATTTTTTCAGTTTTGTTCCTCCTCAAATCACCCTCCTCAAATCACCTAGGTCCATCAATTTCCATGCCTTTGGTTCCTCCTCTAAATATTCAACAAGCCTTTCCCAATCCCCAAGTGCTCTTCACCTGCCCCCCATAGTACATCCTCTACCCCCAGGCCAGACCCACCCTTGGTGCAAAAGGTGCTCCACAGGTAAGAGACAGGTTTCACCCTTGGACAGTGGGACTGATGGCTCTCTGAGGAGGGGAAAACAGTCCCTGGAAGGGCCTGGGCAGATTGTCCCTTCCTCAGAGTTGGAATTTTGGTTCTTCCCTGCCTGCCCTTGCTGTTCTGTGATGGGCTTTGCAGTAACTGGGGAGCACTGCAGTGTTCTTCCAGCTGCCAGACTGTCCGTTCTGCTGTGGGTGTGCAGGGCAGCAGCTCATCACAGGCTGTAACAGCTGCTATCAGATATTGTAGTTATTTATGGGAAGAGTTTTGTTAATACTCTAAATTGCAGGTTTAGCTTTTGAACTGTGAATTGGGCTGCATCCTACACAAGTAGAACCCCAGAAGTTTTATGAACTGTTAATTACAGAGTAATCATACGTTTTATTGTTCTGCGTATTTGAAGATGAAATTCTATGCTTTTTGCTTGCTGGGACCTGAAATATTATCAGTTATTTTTTTTATACATATATTAGTATGATAAAGATACCATTTGATCAAGGTGCCACATAGGATTGTCAAGCTGAAAACTTCGTCCCACACACAGTACACCAGTGCATGTTGAAAGCAAGCCTGTGTGTCTGTCAGCCAACCTTGTTGGCTCGTTTTTATTTTATGGCTTATGTTTTCAGCTGAGCTCCCTGCAGGAGGTGATTCAGGAGAAGGAAGCTCTTCTGGAAGAGCAGATGCACCAGCATCAAGCTGAATTGCTCAAGATGGTGGCCCAGTCAGATCTGGAAGTAGAGATGCAACAGGTATATTTGATATAATAATCTTTTTATGGGAGGAGGAGGGAAAAGGAATTTTACCAGAAGACACCCTGAGAGAGCAGTTTGCATTAAAGTAACTCAGAAGGGATGAGAAGGGAGATGATTTGATTGTTTGGAGTTTTTTGGAATGCTAGTTCAGACTTTGAGTCCTAGCTTTGATCTGCTGGTTTGCTATCAGTTGAAAAGAAAGAACAGTTAAAAAAAATGTATTAAATCATTGTGCTCCCGTTCCCTATTTGTGAAGCAATGGTGAGCTCTTCCTACTGCACCAGGGCTCCAGAATTGGTGTCTACACAGATGAAGTGATTTAGGCTATTAAAGTAACTGTGTTATGAAAACTAGGTGTATGGATGAAACAGGGAATCTGTGTGCCCGTCTCGTGTGAGCCCCCCCAGTTCTGGAACAGCCTTTTCTCTCTCACAGAACCTGCGCACGCTCCAGAGAAAGCTCGAGGAGCAGGAGGCAGCTCTGCTGGGGCGGACTCAGGTGGTGGAACTGCTGCAGAAGGAGTTACACTCTGCTGAACAACAAAACCGGGTACCTGGTCATGCTTTTTATTGCTTTGCTCTCGTGTGTGTGTGGTGGATGGTGCCTTTGTCAGCAGCTTGGAGGTTACCAGATTAGCTTGTTTCTGGTGCCGGGTTTCCATCTTGAAACCTGGGGCCTCCCTCAGGTCAGGTGTTAGAGCTTGCAATTGTGTGTGCACAGCTTATCATGGGGTGCTGCAGCTGCCACCTCTAGTGACCCAGGTTCTGGGCAGGTGGATGGGGCCTGCATCTATCCATACCCACCCTGCTCACTGGACTTTCAAAGCCACCAAATAGACAAAGCTTTGCCAAAGGCAGAAGTGCCAAACACAGTGCTGCTGTAGCCTCAGTGTTCCTGGACTGCAGTGTCCAGGCCAGATTAGAGCAGAAACAGATATTCTTCAGTAGGTCTTGCTGATCTGGTGACACAACTTCTGGAGTGGGATTGGCTCTCACTGTGTCATTTTAGAGCACGAAGAGGATGAGATCAAGTCTGCACATATATGAGCTCCTTGAGATAGGGTTTAGTACACAACCTCTTAAAAGGTTGGTTTGCAGATAGAGGATGAGTGGTTTTTTCGTTTTTCCAACATCTGAACTTCTGAAAATTCTCTTTAGAAGAGACTTACACTGAATCAGTCTCATGTTCCTAGGCTGCATGATCTCCAGCCAGTCTAGTGCTCGATCTCACTTGGATCATTTTTACACACTTAGGCCCTGTGTATTTTTTTCCCCTTGTGTCCCAGCCAGGCACAGCAGTGGGTCCTCTTACCACCAGGAAGAGGTGAAGACCCTCAGTGAGCTGACTTGTGCTCACCACTGATTGCACTGCTCAGCAGGGTGTATCATGGGGTGGTGGCATGGATATCTTCATGGCATTGGTTGTTGGGGTCCCCTGACTCCTCCTCGGTGTTTTTGACTTCCCTCATACACATTCTGTGGCCAGAAGGAGGCCTGGTATACATACCAACTTGAGTCCATGCAGCTGAAGCTTCTCTTCCTACCAAGAAGTTAAGAGGAGCTCCTCAGCAGAGTCCTCTGGAAATTAGCTATGCTGACTGTCCACAGGTCCAGGATGAGGAAGTTTGACAAAAGGAGTTTGGGCAAGTGTAAAGTCTGTTTCTGTTTCTTGGTCATCTTAAATCTCTGGTCAGTGTCAACCAGCTTTCTGAGATCTTTCTTAAAGCGGTGAGCACTGTGTGGAGCACTCAGTTTGTTACCTCCAGGTTCATACACACTTTTGTTCTGGTTTTTTAGTTGTTGAGTTCTCCCTCTTTTGGGAAGCTTGCTTTCTTCTAAAAGAGAACTCATGGCCACTATTCTCTTGCTTCTTTCCTTTGAATTGCCTTCCACTAAATCAAGACTTATCTTTTCTTTACCAAAATGACAAGGAGTTCTTCCTCCCAGCATTGCTTTCTTGCAGTTTGCAAATAGTAGGGCTGTTTCTTTCTAACAAATAGAAATTTATGACATATTTGTTTCCTCCTTTCTGCTACTCAGATATTTTAAAAGGATTCAATGGAAATCTTAAAATATAACTCAGGTACTGTGCTTTTTCAAGGTATTGAGCGAGTTGAGGGATAAATTAATTTGTGTCACTTTACAGACACTCCTAGATCAGTGCCAGAAGATGGAAGTGGATCTAAGCTCCGTGAAGAGTGTGCTAGATGCGGAGAGACAAGAGTCTCGTGATCTCAGGGAGAAGATGGAGCTGGAACTAGCTGAGAGGAAGCTGTCTTCCCATCGCTTGCAGGAGGAGGTGCAGCATCTCTCAGAACAGCTGCAGGAGGCAAGAAGAACCCAAGCTGAACTAGAGGCAAAGTGTAAAGATCTGGAGCAGGAACACAGGCTGGAAGTGGAAGAGAAAAAGCAGCAGATCAGTTGTCTCCTGGTGGCTGAGCAGGAGCTGCAGCGTGGTCGTGCTGCCCTCTTGGCTGAGAACGAGCAGCTGAAGCGGGACCTTGGCCGGCTCCTGGAGCTGTCTGCGGAACACGGAGCTACAGCACCCAGAGCACAGGGTGAGCAGGTTCTCAGGACCCTGGGCTTCGTTGGGTTGCCTTCTCTTTGGCTTTGTTTTTATAGTTGCTCATAGGAATGGCTTGGGGGATTGCACAGGGATATAGGACTGGTGGTGCTGTCCCAAACCAAGGGGATCTGGTGCGATCCCACCATTCTGTCCTTGGCATCTGCAAGAGGAGGAGCAGAAGAGCAGGGCAGCAAATATGGTGCCTTCCTTGGAAACTGTCTCAGCCTCTTCTCTCTTGGGACTTATGGATTTCTTAAGCCAGATGTATTTTTTAGTTGATTATATTAACTTGTTGGATTTTTTCCATCAACTTATAGAAGTCCTTTTTAGATGTGCTACATTCTTCAGAGTCTGAATTTCTACTGAAATTTTAAGTAAAACAACCAAGAAAAGCAAACTATACCATTTTCTCCATAGACCTGGATTAAAACTAATAACATTGATCTTGCTTCAAGCTCTTATTTCAAATTGATTTTCTTCCAGTTGCTTTTTGGCCTGAAACTGAAGCAGTGACTAAGAGATAAGGGATCTCATAAACTACTGTGCATGTGTGTAACTTGGATGTAGTTCAGCAAAAAAGATGAGAACACACCTTAACTCCCCTTTTTCCCCTCCATTAGATGAACTTGTACAGAAATCTGAAGAATTTGTCTGCTGTCAGAATGAGCTGAAATCCCAGTCACAAGTGCAAGTCTCTGAACTGAAGCAGCAGGTGTGATATTTTCATATGATTCTCATGAAATTTTCCCATATGTTGAGGAACTGAAACCAAATTAAATGTCTAGAACTCCTTTTTTTATCATGCATTGCTTGAGAAAGGCTCTTCTTGGTTCTCTCAGCTGATGGACAGACATGTTATGACTGTGGAAGCCTAAGAAGAAGTAGGAGTTAATTTGAGTAATTTAAAAGTTGCCAATTGATTTTTTTCTGTTTTTTGAGATTAACCAAAACATTGAATACTAATGTCTTTTTATAAACTGTATTGAATTTTATCTTTCTCCACCCATCCTGTGTTTTAACAGGATAAATCAACTTCACAGGAAAAAATAATAGATCAGGAAGATCAGAATGAGACTTTGTTCCTACCCACAGAAAACTTGGAAAGACAGAAGACTGAAGGTCGTATGATTACCTTACCTATTTTAATATTCTTAAAATATTTAAAAATTATTCTGAAATTAGATTGTACAAAATAAGATATAACTGAGGTAGTAGTTTCCCCCTTGTACAAAATGGTGACAGTCTGCAGGTGGTACTTCTGGGGGGGTATTTTTGATGGCTTTTGCTGAAATAGTAAAGGGCCCATACATATGCCACGTATACAAAAACCTCAGACAGTGAAATTGGTTTTGAGTGTCTGTGCATGTGGACTGGTAGCAGCAATATCACCACTCTGTCAGAATTATTCTGTAAAGCAGTGGATTCCCTCAAGTGTTTCCTTTAGGGTCTGGTGCACTATGACAGTAGACTGTCTTGATTTTTACAGACATAGATTCCTTTTTTTCTGTCATTCAAAGCTAGAACCTCTTCCTAAGAGTCCTGGTGGAGAATAATCAGCAATAACCCAGATTCCTGCAGTTCTGCAACATCTCCTTTCTCTCTTTTTGTTCCATAATCTCAGAGATGCAGGTCTTCAATGGACTTCAGGACATCACTTAGAATCATGGAATGGTTTGGGTTGGAAGGAACTCATAAAGATCACCCCTCCTGTGCTGGGCAGGGACATCCTTCACTGGGTCAGGGTGCTCAGAGCCCCGTCCACCTTGACCTTGAACATGTCCATTGATGGGCAACTGAGAGCTTCTCTGAGCAACCCAAAGAGAAGCAGGCCCTCTTGAAAGGCTGCAGTAAGGCCTCCCTGGAGCCTTCTCCGCACTGAACAACCCCAATTCCCTCAGCCTTTCTTCATGGGAGATATGTTCCAGCCCTCTGATCATTTTTGTGGCTTTCTCTGGACTCACCCCAACAGATCCATGTCTGTCTTGTGCTGGGGGACCCCAGAACTGGGCGTAGTGCTCCGGGTGGGGTCTCACGAGCGAAAAAGAGAGTGAGAATCATCTCCCTCGACCTGCTGCCCACACCTCTTTTGGTGCAGCCCAGGGTGTGGTGGCTTTCTGGGCTGCAGGCAGACATTGCCAGCTCCTGTCCAGTTTCCAGCTCACCAGTATCCCCAGGTCCTTCTCTGCTCTCAGTCCATTCACCCCGCACTCTGTGCTGGTCCTGGGCATTGCCCCAGCCCTTGCACTTGGCCTTGTTAAGCCTTGCCCTGCACAAGGGCTGCATGGCCCTGCTCCTCAGGCTTCTCCGGGTCCCTGTGGATGTCATCCTGTCCCCGTGGCGAGTGGACTGTCCCGCTCAGCTCGGTGTCACCCAGTGTGCCGGGGGTGCCCTCCACCCCCGGCTGTGTCACTGGCTGAGGCTCTAAACAGTGCTGGGCCCAGTACTGCCCTTTGCAGGACACCACTTACTGCTGCTTTCCTTGTGACCACTGAGCACACCACACAGAAATCCAGCTTTTAATCTGATACCATGCCCTGAGTTATGACTGAGTACATCCAAAATGCATCTGGAAAACTTTCATCAGCTTTCTTAAAAAGCAGCTCCTTCCTCTGCTGAAAGCCATTCCACCTGAAAAATGCAGTGACTCAGAACGTTGTCATCTTGTTGCTTAAAACATCTTTCCCAATGCATGTTTAGCTGCATATTTACTTCAAAACAAGGTTTTTTTGTTGTAATTGTTTTCAGAGGGTGTGCTGAACACTTGGTTACTAACTTTTTTTCAGATTTTAAACACGGGGAGATGTAATTCCTTTAAAAACCCCCACCAAAATATTAATGAAACATAAAAAGTCATCATCTTTCAAGCCTGCTCTGTAGGTTCTCAATACTTTATTACTCCTCTTCATCTTGTGACAACTTTTTGTTAGTCTTATTTAAAGTGGGATGCCTAAAACTGCTCACAGTACTCCATTCCTAACTTGAATAGTATGAAATAAGGATTTATATTTATATTATAATAAGGAATTATAGTAACCTTATATTTTGCAATTTCTGATAATTTTCAAGCAGACCTCAACAAATGCTTTCAAATAACTGTCGTTGTTTGAAATTTAAAGGTTCTTGAGATCCTTGTGCAGTCTTTTAATTTCCATGGGTTTAGCAGTGCATTATACCAGAATATCTGTCACTCTCTTTACATCCATATGGATTCTTTGAACTTGTCTTGAGGCAGCTTTTTGAGTGATGGAAGGTCTCCCTTTCTGCTGCATAGGACAACATTGGGTTTATCTTTTTCTACTCTGTCTGTATGACAATTGTTCTTTTCTAAAAGATGTTTTAAAAACAGCATGCTGTTTTGGTGGTTTGCCTCTAGAAAGAACCAAACACATTATCCAATGACAGTGTTTTATATATCCACTACATAAGTGTGTACTAACAGCCACATGTCCTTTCTCTAAAGCTCCTGGAAGAATATCCTGTCATCATTAATATCATTAAGCAGAGTCTTAGTTTTCAAAGAAATTTCTTGTGTTTGAATGTTTCAGAAGTACCACATTTCCAACTTGTTCTCCAGGAGCCTCAGCAGGAAGCTGTGATCATCACAGAAGATGCAAACCAGGTAAGGATTAAGCGGCTGAAATAAGCTAAAACTAAAATAGGTCAAGGACTGGCCTTAAAAACAGCTAAGCTGTGATGGCCTTTTTTTATCAATCCTCTTTGGAAAGTTATTATTAACTGGATTAATGGTCAAGGCAGATATAGGTTCCAAATACTGCTTGCACTGTGTTTGTGTCAGACTGTTTCCCTTTGCTGGCTGTGTGGAATTCTTGTCCTTCACCCACCCAATCCATATTTGTGCTATTTTCTACCTCTTGTGAGTTACTTCTTCAGCAAAACCATAGGCTAAACTGAGACAGGTCTCTGGAAACACAATTCCAAAGGCCTTGTCCATTCCCACTGCCCTGATGGGCATCTGGCAGACTGACTGGAAGTAGCTGTGTGCTCGTGGAGCGGGAGCCAGGTTGATACTGGCCTCATCTTCTCCCACTGTGGACAGCTGCAGGTACAGCTGGAGACAGAGCTGCAGTCAGGCTGTTGTTTAGAAAAGCACAGGGACCTGCTGCTTGGCTTCCATTCAGCCAGGGGAGGGAGATGACAGCCTCTGTGTCACTGTGCTGGGAAATGGGTTGTCAGCTGGGAGCAAGGGCTGGGCTCTGCTTGCAAAGGCAAAGTGCTCCAGAACTGGGGGCTGGAGATCCTGGGACTGTTAATGCCCTGTAGTTACAGCAAATGTTAATTCTGAGCACTTAATTTTGTTTTCAGTCTTTCCATTGTTGGACTGGGGGTTTTTTACTTGCATTTTTTTGGGGTGGAAGGGAGTAGTTTTTTTTTTCAGAGATCCTTTACTTAGTTCTGACTCGTTTCTTTGTTCTCTAGTTCAGACCTTTTCCCACAGAAGTGGCAGTAACGGTGCTGTGGTGAAATATTGTGAATTTTATGTGTAATTTATAAATGGACTTTTCATAATGAAGAAATTAGTTGACAAGGTCTTAGTTCTTGTATGGCCATCAGCAGCAAATTAACCAAATTCCCAGGTTTTATTAACATCTTTGGGCAAAAAGAGAGTCCATGTGTATGAAATAGCAAAATCTCCTCTCCCAGCCTGTCAAGTTCTGATCCATTTGGCACAGAAGTGTGGAGTGGTTGGTTTGTCTGTGTGGTGGAGCCTGGTGTAACTTTCTTGGGAAGACTCCTGGTTCTTTATCTGCTGAAGCAACGAGGCAAACACTGACAGACACATGAAAACTTTAATGTAGTTTAAAAGCCCCAAAGAGTTGATTTTTTTTTTTTTTAACATCCTGCAACCTAAAGGGGTTGTTGCATCACTGCAGCAGACTTTAAGAGCTGCTCTTCTTTGGTGGTTTCCCTCCAGACTGCTGAACAGCCTTTACAACATGGTGCGTTGCCTTATTGGTGGGCTGCTGACCCACACTTTCTGGGGAGGATTTGTGACTGCTTTTCTTTTGTAATCTGTTTTTGGGGATGGGAGGAAACCTTAAAATAATTATTTGGAAAAAGCCAAGTGCTTCGTTCGAGTTGCTTTGTCTAGTGCTTTCACTTAGGACATGAACACAGGTTGGAATATGGGCTTCTATCCTGATTATTTGCTGTGTTAAATGGACAGACAGAATAGGGGACAAAACCTCTTTTTCAAAGACTATGGATAGGATGCCAGGAAAATGTGGCTGGATAAGTACACTAGAGGGCTTGTGAGAATCACAGGAGAACTTCAGAGTAATACTGTCTTTAATCAAGAGAGAAAGGGGAAAAAAGGGAATAGGAAGTTGCCCTTACGGTCTGATCCTAAAGCCAAAATCTTTTGTGCTGCAACTTCAGAAACTGAAATGAGCAGAAGTGACCTGGGGAGTCACAGAATCACAGAACAGTTGGGATTGGAAGGGACCTCTGGACATCATCTAGTCCATCCCTCTGCCCCCTGTTATTGGAGAAACCAGTCAAGAGAGGGCATCCTTAAGCTACAAAATGTGGAAAGCAGATGCTTCCAAGAGTGACCCTTTCACAAGATTCAAAGGAAAATTGATACCTGCTATTTTCTTTCAGGCAAGAACAGATAGCTTTCCTAATGGAAGCAAGCAGCTTACTGAGGAAAGTTGTTCACCTGGAATTCTAGAATATATTGCTGCAGAGAAACAGAAAGAACTGTCAGTTTTGCTGCTGGAACTGAAAGAAGCCCAAGAAGAAATAAATTTTCTGAAAAGCCAGCTCAAGGGCCCCTCTGGCCAAATTTCTACAGGCAGCCAAACAGGAGAAGATGCTAACCAGCTGGAAGAGAATTCCCAGATACAGTGTCTGGAGAGGGAAGAGCAGAAGGCTTCAGATACACAGAATGAGTTGGGCAGTAGCTCATTACAGAGAGAAACAGAAATGCAGCAAATTGGCCTGTTTCAGGAAAACAGACTCAGTGTCCAAGAAGAGCCCCAGGGGAGTCCTGTCTCCTGCAGGGGTGAGGTAGAGGCAATGCAAGGAATCTCTACGGCAGATCCAGAGCCTGGAGCCTCTCAGTCTCAAGAACTGATAAAGTTACAAAACCAAATTACAGAACTGCAAATAATTCTTCAGAAATCAGAAGAATCCTTTAAGAAAGATCTAGGAGAAAAAAGTGCAGAAATAAATAGGCTAAACCAGTTGGCAGAGGAATACAGGAAAAAAATAGAGGATTCTGACACTACATTTTGTGGTTTGGCTGAAGAACGAGATCGACTCCTGTGTCAGGTGAAGGAACTTTCTACCATAACAGAACTGAAAGAGCAAGTGAAGCAGCTTGAGGAAGATCTAGCTCTTTCAGAAAAGCAGAGACTGTCTGACAGCCAAAGCAGTCTTCTAAGAGAACAAATCCAGAGCCTTAAAAATGAATTTAAATCCAAGGATATAAAAATTGAAGCTTTGCAAAAAGACTTGGATGAAGCACAACTTCAGCTTTCTGACCAGGACACACAACTAAAGGATCTGAGAAGCCAGATCGAGATGAAGGAACATGAAGTACTTAATCTAGAACAACTTTTGAGGAAGAATACAGCAGAGATGGAAGAGCTTTCCCACGAGTTAGCCTCAAAGGGGCATGAAGCAGCAAGCCTAGAACAGCTTGTTGCTGAGCACACCAGGTCTATAGAGCGCCTGCAACAAGCCTTGCTGGACAAGGACCAACAGATGACGGAGCTCAGTGTCAGCATGTCTGAGAAGATGGTCCTGCTGAATGAAGAGAAATTTTCTCTAGGAAATGAGCTGAAGAATCTTAAAGAGCAGACAAGTCTGTTATTAAAAGCCCAGGAAGAAAAAGACCAACATACAGGAGCAAAAGATACATGTCTGAAATGTGGGGCATCTGAGCAGCAGAATGAGACAGAAGCAGCGAGTAAAGAAAGTGAAGAATTAGTAAATCAAGTTGAACTTCTAAGAAAAGAAAACGAGCAGGTAAAGCGGAAACTGCAAGCAGCACTTGTGAACAGAAAGGAGCTTCTGAAGAAGGTCAGCACCTTGGAGAGTGAATTAGCACAACGGAGCAGAGAACAAGAACCAGAAACCTCAGGGGCTCAGGCAGCTGCAGGGGAAGAAAATATGAGAAGCATGATCAGCAGAGAAGTGAGTCTTGAAAACCAGCCCAGTGAGGAGTATCTAATTCAACTGCTCTCTGAAAAGGAATCAGAGTTGCAGAGCATCCGGAAGGACCTGCAGGATAAAGAAACCACGGAAGCACAGCTGCAGGCAGTGATTGAGGAAATGAGACAAAGCTTGCAAGGTAAGGCAAACATTGTTTCAATTAAAGAGGAAATCATGGAGCATCAGACAATTGCTGACAAAGTAACTGAAACCAATGAAAGCCCAGAAGATTATGAAGAAAATGGAAAACAGAGCTCAGCAGCTACAAATCCAGAAGAAAACCAAAAGTCTACCCTGAAAGAAAGGATTTCAGTTCTTGAACAAGAAAAAGAACAACTCCAAAAAAAGCTTCAGGAAGCCCTGGCATCTCGCAAAGACACTATAAAAAAGGCTCAAGAAAAAGACAGGCATCACAGAGAACAGCTGAAACAGCAGAAAGATGATTACAACATCCTTCAAGAACAATTTGATCAACAAAGCAAAGAGAAGGAGAGCATCCAAACTCAGCTCAGACAACTCCAAGAACAGAAAGGATCAGCAGAGGGTGTTCTTGGGAATCAAGGTGGATTGAATTCTTCATGCATGGAAGCAAGAAATACAACAAATAGCAAGCTTGTACAAGTTGCAGATGTTTCTGAGGAAGAGTTTAAAAAACACCTTGAAAAATTGCAGATGGAGAAAGAGGAATTGGAATGTAACGTCAGCCGTATGCAAAGTGAACTTGCTTGCAAATCAGAATTAGTATTTGATTTGCAACAGCACATAGCACAATTGTTTCTGGAGATAGAAGGGCTGAAGAGAACCTCTGACCAAGCTGAGGCTAAGGCAGCAAGTCTTCAGATGAAACTGGAGGAGAGTGAAGCAAAAATTTCCAGAGAGGCCAGTCTGGAAGACTTGAAAGCTCTTGTGCACCAGAAGGATAAAGAAATGGAATTTCTTAACTTGCAGTTAAAGGAGAAAAGCAAAGCTCTCAGTAATGTGCAGGCGCAGCTGCTGGAAAAAGAGGATTCGGTCAAAAGCCTGTGTAGTCAGTTGGAAGCTCAGGCTCAGGTACATGAGGAGCAGAGCAAGCGACTGCAAACGGAGTTGCTGGAAATTCAGGAGAAGCAAGGGGATAATGAAGAAGCAGCTAAACAGAAGAATCAAATGCAGAGAAAGCTTCAAGCTGCACTTATCTCTAGAAAAGAAGCACTAAAGGAGACCAAATCTCTGAAAGAGGAGCTGGCTAATGCTAAAACTACTATTGACAGTCTTTCTGTCAAGCTGATAAATATGGAAAGCCAAATATGTGGCCATGTTAAAGAAACAGATACTTTAACAGAAAAGTTAGCGTGCCTCACTGAAGAGAGAGAGAAACTTATTGCAGAAGTTGATAAAGTACTTATAGAAAATCAGAATCTTGATGGATGCTGTAAAAACCTAACACTGACTCTGGATAGAGTTGTTCTAGAGAAGGAGAAGCTGGAGAAGGAGATGGAATCACTGAAATGCTCTCAAGCCACTGAGAGTTCTGAGTGGCAGGAGAAATACAAGGAGCTTCAGGGAGAGTATGAAACTCTGCTACAGTCCTATGAGAATGTGAGTAACGAGGCTGAGCGGATTCAGCGTGTGCTGGAAACTGTTAGGCAGGAAAAGCAGGAAATTTTCATTAAGCTGAAAAGTTCTGAAGCAAAAAAAGAGGAAACAGAGAAGCAGCTACAGGAAGCTGGACGGGAAATGGATGGAATGAAGGAGAAAATGAGGAAATTTGCAAAATCAAAGCAACAAAAGATCCTGGAACTAGAGGAGGAGAATGAGAAGCTTAGAGCAGAGATGAATTTTACAGGTGGAGAGCTACCCAGGACTGGAGAGGTCTTTACTAACACTGGCCTGAAAGAAGATCTGGAGTGCTGTAGGAGGGAATGCCAGTCTCTTTCTACTCAGCTTGAGACAGTAATGGCTGAAAAGGAGTCTCTTAATCAAGAGATCACAGACTTAAAGTGTCTTTTGCAGTTAACAGAATCTAAACTGAAGGAAAGCAGAGAACTTGTGGACAGGTATGTTGCTCAGCAGACAACAGGCGAAGAAACAAATGAGGCAGTTGCCACACCACCCACAACGGAAAGGTCTGAAAATCAAGTGGAAATAACTTTTAAAGCAGAGTCTCCTCCTGCAGAGCTGGGACAGGAGGCATTTGAAGGTGGCAGCCCTTGTGAGGATCCTGGCACCTACAGACAGCAAATTGCTGAGCTCAGCCAGCGAATCGCAGAGCTGGAGGATAATAGAAGGGCTTCAGAGCAACAGCTGGGTGACATCCATGTGTGTGTGGAGACTTTAGCAGGTGAGAAAAGGACTTTAGAGCACCAGGTAGAAGAGAAAGTCCGTGAAGTGAATGCTCTGCAGGCTACAGTAGCAAAGATGGAGCAAATGGTCCAAAAAGCCACAGATGACCTTGTCAGGATGACAGAGCTGAAGGATGCGCTAGAGGCTGAGAAGGATGACTTGGAAGAAAGGCTCATGAATCAGCTGGCAGAACTTAATGGAAGTATTGGAAACTATCAGCAAGATGCAACAGACTTCCAGATCAAAAATGATCAACTGAAACACGAGCTTCAGAGTTTGCAGAGAATGGTACGTGAACTGGAGGAGGAGAAAAGTCTGATGGCAAAGGAGAAAAGCAAAGCAAGTTCAGAAAAGCAAAAGGAATTTGTAGAAAAGCTAAAATGCAATTGGAGAGGAGAGAGCAGCACACATGTAAAGGAGCTTCAAGAACTGCTGAAACAGAAACAGCAGGAGATTAAGCAGCTGCAGAAGGACTGTATTAAAAGCCAGGAAAAGAACAGTAGTTTAGAAAGAACTGTTAAAGCTCTGGAATTTCTGCAGAGTGAGACTCGGAAAGAGGTAGAAGTAGCCAAAGAGACTTCAGCGAAAGCAGTTGAAGACACCAAGAAAGCCCAGGCAGAGCTTGCTCTCTGCAGAGTGGTGCTGGATGACACGCAGAGTGAGGCAGCAAGGGTTCTGGCAGAAAGTGTCAAAGTGAAAGAAGAGTTGCAGGCAAACAAAGAGAATATTAAAATTCAAATGAAGAAAAAGGATGAGGACTTTGAGAGAAGGCTGGAACAGGAAAAAGACAAGCACTCAAAGGAAATCAAAAACATGGAAGAAAAGCTGGCAACTTTGCAGAGGGAGAAAGACCATGTGGAAACAGCTCTTGGTGATCTGCAGGACTCCTTGAAGACAAAGGATCAGGAAGCCAAAGAACTGGAAGGCAGTCTAAACAAAGCACTAGCCCAGCTTGCAGCCTTCACTAGGAGCATGTCTTCCCTTCAGGATGACAGGGATAGAGTGATAGATGAATCAAAAACATGGGAAAAGAAATTCACTGAAACTATTCAAAAGAAGGAGGAAGAAATACGTTCAAAAGAGGAAACTTGTGTTGTGCTGAAGGACCAGATGAAGCAGATGACCATACGTGTGGAAGAGCTCCAGACTCATATATCCAGGTAAAGAAGCTGTGTCAGGGGAGGTTTAGGCTGGAGATCAGGAAAAGGTTACTGTGTATTTGTTGTCTGCACAAGGGGATTAGCACCCTAAAATATTCCTTCTTCTCATCTTTGAGGTCTTAAATCTATTCTCTGTGACAAGCACTCGCCATCTGAGTACTATCTGTAGTCTTTAATAATCTGAAATTTGAAAGAGTTTCTTTTGCATGGAGTTGTTGCATTGAGAGGTCAAGAGAGCGTTAAGATACATAATTTCAGTTTAATCTCAAAATAAATTTTGAGAGATAGATGGAGCTATGGAAACATACCAAAATGTACATCTGTGAATTTCCAAAATTCAAAACCAAACCGTTCTTACATGAGTAAAATTGTTCTGTAAAGTTTATATGCTGTATCTTTGCATGCTGGAATATGAAATGGACATCAAAGGTGTGAAAACAGCAATTTCACTGGGGGGTGTTGTTTTTTATTGTTACCTAGAATGGATAAGGATTGTAATGAAAAGGAGGTGATAACGTTCAATGTTTAAGCCCCTCCATTTTTTTCAATATTGACATGAACAACTTTAAAAAAAATATATTCCCCTGGCATTACCCCCTTCAGACAGTAGTGCAGTCAGAACTTTAAAAGATGCCTTGAATTTTACATCAAGGGATATTTCCATCTTGCTTTCTTAAAGTAAAACTACTTTTTTAGCTTTTCTAAATTAGTATAAAGCCAATGTTGCTGTGCATTTGGATACTGAGATACGTCATGAATTTTTTACCAACTTTATCTTTTGTGTTTTCAGGCTGGAATGCAGCAAGAAAGACTTGGAGTCTGACTGCAGGAAGGAGATTCAGCATCATCAAAAGACATGTGAAATGTTGCAGGAGGAAAAAAGAGAGCTTTTGACTCAGCTTGAAGGGTCTCAGGAACTGTACAGCAAGTCTCAGAAAGAACAGCAGGAACTGGAGTCAGAAATCAGCAGCCTGAGAGACCAGCTGGCTGACTTACAGAACTCCTTCACCAAATGTGAGCTGGCCAGGGAAGAGCTGGGGAGCGTGGTCAGGCAACAGGAGACCAGTATCCAGAATTATAAATTCAACTGTGAACAGCTTGAAGCTGATCTGCAGGCTTCCAAGGAGCTAACAAACAAGTTGCATGAAGAAACCAGTGCGAAAGATCAAAAGATCATGAGTTTGTTGTCCGCCAAAGAAGAAGCAGTGATGGCTGCTCTGTCTGAATTGCAGCAGCAACTGTCCGAAGAGATTAAAGAGTTGGAACGTAGGCTCAGTAAGGAGGAAGAAGATAAAAAAGCCTTGGAAAATGAGAAGAACAAATTTCTTGGCAAACTTGATCATCTCACTGAAAAGATGAAGATAAGCAGAGAAGAAAGTAAGCAGCAGAAGGCACAACTGGACTCCTTCACCAGGTCCATGTCGTCTCTGCAGGATGACCGAGACCGCATCCTGAGGGACTACAAGCAGCTTGAGGAACGTCATCTTGTTGTAATCTTGGAAAAAGACCAGCTAATTCAAGAGGCTGCTGCTGAAAACAACAATCTCAAGGAAGAAATGAGAAGTTTCCATAGCCGGATGGATGACCTCAACTCTGAGAATGCCAAGCTGAATGCAGAGCTGGTGCGGTACAGAGAAGACCTGAACCAAGTAATTTCAATAAAGGACTCCCAACAGAAGCAACTTCTCAAAACACAGTTTCAGCGGATCCAGACTCTGGAAAATGAGAAGGCAGCCATAGAAACACAGCTGAAAGAGTCTGAGCATACTCAGGATGATCTCAGGAAGTGCATGGAAGGCTTGAGAGAGGATAAAGTCAGTATGTCTCAAGAGATTGAAACCCTTAGGTCCTCTCTGTCCCGGCTGCAGAGTGAGATGGCAGCGTTACGTGAGGGGAGTCCCATCGTGGAGTGTCAGGCAGAACTGAAGGCCCGAGAGGAAGAGGCACTAGAACTGAGTCATAAGCTTTCCCTCTCCCAGAAAAGAATAACTGAACTTGAGGGGGAACTAGGATGTGTTCAAAGGGAGGCAGCCAAGAGAGTGGGAGAGGCTGAGGACAGGCTTCGGAAGGAACTGAAGCACCTGCATCATGATGCAGGGATAATGAGGAATGAGACAGAGACAGCAGAGGAAAGAGTAGCAGAGTTGGCACGGGACTTAATGGAAATGGAACAGAAGTTGCTTGCAGTCACAGATGAAAACAAAGATCTCAGAGCTCAAATTCAGTCTTTTGGGAAGTCCATGAGCTCTCTTCAGGATAGCCGGGACCAGGCCAATGAAGAGCTTCGTGTTTTGAAGCAGAAATACTCTGCAGACTTAGAGGAACAAAAGAGTCTAGTGCAGAATCTTCAGGAACAGGTGGCTCAGCTACAAGAGGAGCAACATTCCACTGCCAGGGAACGAGATACAGTGAGGTCTGAACTGATAGAACTGCAGAAAGCCATTGATGAAAGAGGTTTCTTGGCCCAGATTGAGAGACTTAATCAGCAGCTCAGAGCCAAAGATGAGGAGCTTCTCCGTTTGTCTTCGGAACTGGAAGGCTCTTCCAACCAGGTCAGATCTTTCTCCAAGGCTATGGCAAGTCTGCAGAATGAGCGAGACCGTCTGCTGAATGAACTGGACAAAACACAAAAGGTTGAAGAAGTGAAACAACAAACAGAAGGGAGCACTTCCACCACTCCCTCAGAAGTGCAGAGTCTGAAGAAGGCACTGTCCTCCTTGCAGAATGACAGAGACAGAGTAGTAAGTTCTCTCTTCCTGCTCTTACTTAAAGCACCATGGGAGATTTGGGTCTTCAGATCTTTGAATTCAGCACACTTAGATCTGGTGATTGGGGTGTGACACAGAGATCATTGGCTTCATGAAATCACTGAATAGTTGAGGTTGAAAGGGTCTTCTGTAGATCTTCTAGACTGACCCCCCTGCACAAACAAAGTCAGCTGTCCAGCTAGACAATGTCCAGCTGGATTTTGAGTATCTCTATTGGTGGATATTCCACAACCTCTCTGGCCAACCTGTTTTGTCATGTGTCTGGAAATGGTTTCCAGAATTAGTTGCTCCCTTACCTTCACAGGAATGGAGATGAGGCTGACCAGACTGCAGTTCCACAGTTCCTCCTCTTTGCCCTTCTAGTACATAGGGATGGCATTTGCTCTCTTCCAGTCTTCAGGAACCTATTCCAGTCACCATGGCTTTTCAGAGGTAATGGAATTGCCTCCCAATGACCTTAGCATTTGTGGGCATGCTCCATCAGATCCCATGGATTTGGTATGAGCCATCTGTGTTATTTTCGCTGACATATGGAAGCTGTGATTTCATTGTGAACTTCACAGAGTGGTTTCTCTTGTTAGCTTGGTTGAAAACATGAAATCATGGAAATAAGGTCCCTGTTAACCTGCTTAGTTCACACCTGTGTCAGCTTATGCATTTGATTTGCCTTGGATTTTTTAAAGAGACTAGAGCAGAGACTTGGGTCTCCTCCACTTGGCAACTGAGTTTCAAGGCAGGTACAAGACATTGCAGCTTCCTTCAGACATCCTTGCCTGCACACTGGATGTGTCTGTGTAGTCTCTGGCACAGTGCAGCCCAGCAAGTTTGAATTCTCTTTGCTGATCAGAAAACAGACTTTGACTGTCACTTCCCACTGCCACTCATTAAGTACTTCCCTGTCTCCAGAGTCCATCACATCTTCTCATCTTCAAAAACCAATTGTAGTGATGGATGTGTAATGACAACTTATTTCTAATTCCAGCCTGTCTGGAATTGGAGAGCCAAAAGGATTTTAGTTTGTCAGTTCCCTGGTTTACAGTAAATACCAACTTCAGGAGTTATGCTTAACCCACTCCATCTGTCTCACTGTGTTCTCCTCTAAATAAGAGAATTAATATTGTAGCCTGGAGTCTTTGTTAATGCACATCAGATCTTCATGGGAGGGCTCAAAACTCACTAATCTCATCAACAATAGAATTCTCTGAGGGTTGTTTTTTCTGAGCTGTTTTTGGTACACTGCTGTACTTGCTGATTCAGTTTCTAGTTTCTCTGTTATCTGAATGTGACTTTTTTTTCCTCCAAATGCCACAGTGAGAAATGCTCTTAAACACTTCTAGGGAATAAACCCGGCTGCTGGCTCAGCTGTCACACACTGATGTCTCCCTTCAATTCCAGGTGAGGGAGCTGAAGAATCTGCAGCAGCAGTACATCCTGGTGGGAGTGGAAGCCGCTGAGAATTCTCGCCTAAAGGCACAACTGCAGGAGTGGCAGCAAGAGGCAGACAAACAGCTCCGGCTGCAGGAGCAGCTGAAGCAAGAAGGAGTTGTCTGCCAGCAGGAGCTCCAGCAGCTCAGGTGCGTTTGTCTGCTCCCTGCCCCAGATGTTTGCTTCACTCAAAGAGCAAAGGGAGTGCTGAGAGCTCAGCCTGGGCTGTGCCAAGTGCCACTGGGTCACTCCTGCCCTGGCCAGGACTGGGCACACATTTCCCTCCCCCAGCTTCTGCCTCTGGATTCCAGCCCAGCAGCTTGGAGGGTAATGCCTGTGTGAAATAGATAATGACCTTTTAGTTTTGATTTCCTTTATCCAGTGGTGGTCAGTGTCATCTAATGGAGAGGAAACTTGGGCTGTTTCTTCTATTGGAACTCATGTATATAAATCACAGAACTCTCCATTCCAAGCTGCTGCTGAACACTCTTTATTATCCCACTGATATCATGGTTTAGAAAATACTCATTTTGTATGACTGTCCAATCCTTTGTTTCACTTGCTCAGTCTTCTTTTTATTTAAAAAAGTCTGTAATTCAAGTCTAGTAAAATTGTCTTCTCCAACTGGAGTAAAAATAGTTAGACAAATATACTCTGTCTAAAAATAGGGAAGAATCCTTTCAGCTACCTCAGAGATACCTCTAAGGATGCCTGAGGCTGGAATGAAAGGGGTGGGATTTTTTTTCTGGAAAGATCTATGACATCTTTGTCCGGAGTGATATAAAAATTTGTAGTTCTCCTTTCTCTTCCCCCTGCCTCCAGTCTGACCCTCAAACACTTCAGGTCTCACAAATTTTACTTATCTCCTGACAAAAGAGCGGGAGATGGATTTCCTGTGTAGCTTTTACACTGTACATGAAGCGAAGGCTTCAGGTTGGTGTGGTGGGATCAGTGCTGTGGGTCTGGTGCACATGTGGCCACACAGGGACAATGTGCTGGGGACAAGTGGCATTGCCATGACTTGCCTGACCAAACTCTGTACAGAAAGATCAAAACAGTGTCTAGGAACACCAAAAGTGTGAGCATGGAACATTCTGCAGGGTTGAGCCAAATACAGAAAACTTCCTGGTTTTAAGGTTCCTGTACTTGAGTGGGTTGGTTTGGTTTAGTTATAAAACTTTGTTTCTAGTATGGGATGATGATAGAATCATCCTCAGCTCATTGTCAGCTGGGTACCTGGACATCATAAGTGGTGCTGGTCACCTCCTGATAATTTCCATCGTGTTGTGCTGGGCAGACAGGAGAAGACCACCTGGGAGAAGCAGAGCAGCAGCATGAAGGAGCAGTACCTGATGGCCATAGCAGAGAAGGACAAGCAGCTGAGCCACTTACAAAGGATCACACAGGAAATGAGGCTGCCCTTCAGCAAGTCTCAAACTGTAGAGGAGCAGCACCAAACCAAGGTGGGTGGAAAGACAGATTCTTTGCTGCATGGAAATGCAAGGCTTGAAATTCAGCCAGAGGAGAAGGGTGTGTTACCTGTATCCAGCTCCTACAGGCTCACTACTGGATGTGGTTGTGGAGCCTCTGAAGACAGTACCAACAATCTAACTTGGATCACTGAAAGTTTTAGAAATTGTGACTACCCTTATGTGCTCTTCTCTAAGTTCATTGTTCACAATATTTCGAGGAAGTGGGTGAAAGAGCAGGGCTTCCCAGGCACCTTTGGAGCAGTAGGAACTTCTCAGGGGGTCTTTCTAGTTGTTTCAGAATTGCTTCTTGCACTGTTTTTGAATCTAAGATCTTCTGATTTAGCTCTCGTTTTAATGTCACATTACAATTTTTAAGTTTCCTATTGAATTTTTCTTGCTGTTTTTACTGTAACAGGGATCTACAACCTCTGGGCTCAAGCCCAGAGAGGCTGAGGCTTGAACACTGCACCTTTTCTCTTCTCCTCCCCGTATACAGTCCTAGAAGTGGAGTGGAATATGTTTGATATTTTGCCTGTCTAGGGAAGGCTGCATGCACAGTGCATTGTGTTAGGGCTGGGACACAACTCTCCTGCCCATGTCTGTACTGTTCAGTGGTTTGTGTCAGTGGAGGGGGGGAGGAAATCTCCCCTTATCTCTTTGGCACACCCATGAATATATGCCAAGAAAAAGCTAAAACAATGCTTGTGTGATGCTTTCCAGGAGGATTCTTCAGTGCTGGCCTTCTGGTCTTTGTTGAATGAGAACAGTGTGAACATTTCTTTTGGTTTTTGGTTTTTTTTTTTCTCATTCACGTGCCCTTTTTTTTCCTTCCTCTATTGTAAACAGCTTTAAGACAACTTTTGAGAAGGACCCCATCACATGTGCAAGCTCAGTGATCTTTCCTAATTGGATTTTCAGATGGCTCTTAGGATATTTCTGTTTATTCCCCATTCACTCTTTTACCTGAGCAGATCAAGTTCCAGGTCTGGGAGTAATACTAGGTTTGACCTCGGAATACTGAACAGAGGACTAACACAAGAGTGAGTTGTCACACATGCAATATATTTTGCATTGTTCTTTCCTTGGCAGATTTCTCCAGAAGTCCTGAAAGGGGACTTTTCAAGCCTAGAAACAGAGATGAAACATCTCCAGACCCAGCTAAGTGACAGCCTGAAAGAACTGCACCAAAAAGAGCTCAGAATTCAGCAGTTAAACAGCAAGGTACTGATCATATCCTATACGTGCTTGCAGTCTGGGATGAGGAATGTGGGAAGGCTGGAATAGGGTTCAGGGAGCAGGAATGAATCTGTCCTTGTTGGCATTCAATGAAGTAACACAAAATCAGAAATGTGTCTCTCAACAAAGCAGTGGTGGAACCACACTGATGCATTTGCTGAACGGGGCTTGCACAGCACTGGGCCCATCCTCCCTCTCCCACACTGCTCTCCCTCAGAGAGTGACTGGGGGGGTGGTCAGAGCATGGGAGAGAGAGGCCGTGGCTGGGACAGCTGTCCTGGATGGACCAGAGGGATATTCCAGGCCCGGTGTAGATCCCATCCAGCAGGGTCTGAATCAGCAGCTTTTCTGCCACTGAATTTTAGTGCCCTTTCTCCTAAGTGACCAGAGGGAGAAAGAAGGAGGGAAGAGGACAGGGGAGGAAAGAAAGAAAGGAGAGAAAGGGAGGTGGGGGAGAGAGGACACAGAGAGGGGACAGTGGGAGAAGGCAGCTGGCTGGGGGGAGAGGAAGACCAGCCAAAGGGACCTGAGAGCAAGATCATGTGAAGAGAGTTGTTTCCAGGTTCCTTGTCTATTGTTTGGAAGCATTTTCTATCCTCCTGCTTTCTGGGCTGCTGAAGGAAGCCCCTCTTTGGGAAGGCAAGCTTGTCATCTTCACTGCTGCCCACCAGCTTGAAACAGTTCCTGTGTCTCAGTGCAGAATCACAGTCAGTCGATTCCCACACTGAAATGGGAGACCCAGAATTTATCAATCCTCAGAAAGAGAGTTGCGTTCAAGGAGAAAGTGAGGATATAAAATCATAATTTATTGACGATATTTCTGAAAGGTTTAAGTGAATCTCAGCACTTTATGTTGCTCTGGACATGTAGTGTTCTGTACATCACGTGATGTTTTGGGGCTCCTGTTCTGGAAACCTTGGCCACAAGCTACTCTTGGGCACTGTCACTGGTCTTTGGACCTTAGTGACAGGCACTGTGGCAGCTCCATGTTCTCAGTAGAATTCTTACCCTCAGTGACACAGAAGAATTTTGCTTTCAGAAGACTGAGTTCTTTACTGGGCAATGGTGTTCTGTTCTCAGCTGTCTCAGGTCTTTGAGGAGAAGAACGCCCTCTCCCTCCAGCTGCGCGGGAGCAGCCGGAGCGTCTGCGAGAGCCACCAGCACTACAACGAGGTCCTGAACCGCTGCCTGGTGCTGGAGAGGCAGCTCCAGGAGCTGCAGGCTGCAGACAAGGACATGGTAAGGGGGGTGGGCTTGGTGCCTGGCAGGGAAATGTTTATTGCGTGTGGCTCTGCTAGCGGTGCAGCACTGCAGCTGTGTCTGTCCCCCGCGCTCAGGGCAGTCTGCAGTACACTCCTGCCTTCTTTCAGGAGCTGTTTGCAACAGATGCAGCTCCAGGAGCACCCCAAGAAAAGAATGAGCCGCAGAGAGGCAGTTACACACCTGAACTGCAGGAGCTGCAGCTGAGGTAAAGAAAGCCTGAGAAAACAGGGTGGGGATGTTGATCCTGATGGAGGTCTTGGGGCTAGTGATGAGTAAGTGCTGTTACTTAGTATCAGTGTGTTGGGAAAACTCTGTGGGACCCTCGGGTCTTGTGAATTTGGAAGAACTTTGTGTGCACTTGGCAGCTGTCATTAGTTATCTCTGGATAGAGCTTCAAAAACCACAGTGACAACTTGCAGCAGCAATGCCAGCCAGACCTGGGTCTGGTAGGCTGCATCCTCAGTATCTGCTGAAGTATATCCAGGGTTCTGGTCTCAAGGCTGTAGCCTGAGAGTGTCTGGAATTGAGACCTAGCACATGATTCCTCATAACCTTCTGGAACTAAGTTCTAGCACATGATTCCTCATATCCTTTCAAAATAATTTTCAGAAGGTGGGGCCATGGATGACAGAGCCAAGGAACTCCTTCCTGATGTGAAACAGAAGCTTTAAGAAATTTGTCTTCTCATGCTTTCCAAATAATTTAAATGTATTAAAGACAACTAAGTCTTCTGTGAGAGGTGGGAGGTAATTTGAGTCTGTTCACATCAGTGTATACAACAGAAACAGAACAGTGCACAAATTAGGCCTTTTTTGGCATATGCTTGGTTATTTTCTCCCAGGTTGTCCGAAACAGAACATTTACATAGCAGCACAAAGCAGGATCTGAGGTATTTGGAGGAGCAGCTGGAGGAGGAACGGGACCGTCGTCTTGCTGCAGAGGAGGCACTTTCTGCAGCACAGGATCAGCTCAGGAGGTGAGGCAGCTTGAACAAACAAGCACCCTCACCAGAGAAGTGTGATGGTTCCAGCTCTGTCCTTCACCTGCACTTCATCACATCCTTTGTCAAATGGGGGCACAGAAACAACTGTACTGTGTCTGTCACTGAATCACAGAAAGGCTGAGGTGGGAAGGGGTCTCCAGAGACCATCTGGTTCAACCCCCTGCTCAAACAGGGCTCCCTAGAGCCAGCTGCCCAGGACCATGTCCAGATGGCAGTTGAATATCTCCAAGGAGGAAGACTTCCCAACCTCCCTGGGCAACTCGTGTGGTGCTCAGTCACCTGTACTGTAAAAAAGTGTTCTGTGGAGTTCAGGAAATTGAGTTCTTCAATTGTAGGCAGATAGAATCAGATAAATTACTAGACATTAAGATAAATTCTGTCTGGAAATGAGATGCTAGCTATCTCAATTAGTTAAATTAACTACTGGAAAGTATAATTTGGAGACTGGGAACTGGGTGCCAGCAGAAGAGTTCTCATGCTTCCAGGGAATTTGTCTCCTCAGTAAGCACCTGTGTGTCATGCAGAAAACAGTCTTGACTTGAAGAATTGTCACTCAGTTTTAATATATTGCCGATTAACATAAACTTTTCATTAATTTGGTTATTAAGAAACAGTTACACAATGAGGAAAAAACACCTTCCCCCACCTCTACCAGGCTCAACTTCAGCCTAGACCCCTCTCCTCCCCCTCTGCAGCACCCAGCACCGTTGTCTGCACTGCACAGGGCACTTGGGGCACTGGACAGATGCCCTGATAAACTTGCCTGAGGGGCAAGTTCAAAATGCTTGTTTCTCCTCATTGACTATGGAGGTGGGTTTTGCACCTGACCTGATTGTAGGCACTTGAGCTCTGCATTTCCCTGTAGTCCAAATAAGCCTCACTAGTGGAGTCTTTCACAAGAAAACAATGGCTTCCTTTCTGGCACACCTGCTGATTTGGCCAAAAAATAGTGATCTGTATGGAGGAATTCTGGATGCAGTTCTCTGGTAATTGCTGCACAACTTGGACAAGTGTAGCTCCTTCTGGCACTGAAGTCTCTGAAAGCCTCCTGTAACTGATCTCACTAAAAACTGGTAGCCCCAGGATGTGCCTGTGCTGCCTCTGTCCTTAGAAAATACTTATCAAGAACCAGCACTGTTGCAACCAGAGCTGGCTTCCAAAATAATTTCACACAATTTGAACCACACAGTTGTATCATCTGCCCAGGCTCCTTTCAAGTCACACTGAAATTTCACTTGAAGGATTCCTGCTGGTTGGGTTGTCCAGTCCTTTTGCTCAACGTGAGCTCAGGAGGCACCAAGGCACCACAACTGCACAAATGGAACCAGCTGTTGTCCAGTGAGGCCAGGGCTTGCCTGTGGGGGTTGACTCCTTTTTGGAGAAACACCTCCTTTCCTAAGCTTGATTACAGTCTTGGTTTGTGGCATCATAAGAAACTGAGTTTAATTTCCTGTTTGTTGTGGCAGGTTGCAGCCAAGTGAGTGGGCGTCTTCCTTAAGTGCCAGCATTGATATGACTCCAGGTCATGAACAGTCCTTGCTGATCGACTCCATGGATAACAATTCCAGCAGAGTAAGAATTTAACATTCACAGCTGTCAATTACGTAAGCCCTGACTAATCCAAGAAACTGTGAACCTACAGCAGCTAAATCCCTCTGTAGGCACACACAGATCTGTCAGGGGCTGTGTAGGTTTCTGCTCTTGCCTTGCTCTGTCTTCCATGCTGGAGACAGAATTGGATAGGGGTAGTTCATGGAAAACCTGCAGAGAGCAGGGGAAGGAGAGTGTTTCATGAGGATTGCCCTAGAGGTGGGATCTGACAGTGAAATGACTTTGGGAAGGTTTATGCTTATTAGCTTAAACTTATCTTCATGGTCAGAGAGCTCTGGGTGAAGGCAGCTGGGGGCACAACCATTCCTTGTACTGACTGGTCTCTCTTGACTCTTCCAGGCTCGGAATTCCCTTGGACTGCGCCGCCTGTTCCGCTCTCTCTTCCATTCCCGGACCCGCTTGCCTCTGCTGGTGGCCACGTATCTGCTTGCTCTCCATGTCCTGCTCTTCCTGTGCTTTACAGGCCACCTGTGAGCAGTGACAGGCTCTACAGAGCCCAGCCCATGTGCACTGGGGGCCTGCATTCCCTGTGAGGGGCAGCACTTCTCCCAGCTGCCTGCTTTCCCAAGCCAGCCCTGGAGCAACAGCTGCAGCCAGCACTGGGTGCTGCTGTCAGAGTCAGTGCTGCTGCTGGGAACTGCTCCCGGGACATTGGCCATTCCCTCGGGGTCTCTGCAGGAGTGGTTTGTTTTCTGAGCCAGGGTCATGCTGCAAACTTTCAAGGACAGCATCTGCTCCTGTACCTGGAAGTAGAACCAGTCCTTTTAGATAGTATTGTGCTGTGGTAGGAGTAAGAAAAATATTCTCGAGTTGCTGACTTCCTAGAACTGCAGAATCTTCCCCCTCTTAGGCTGAATCCATGAGTGGGGTTGGAGAAACGCTGTAGCTGGATGTAAGACAAAGAATTGTCTTCTCTTTCTTCCATCCCTTAAATTTGCTCCATGGCTCAGTGCTGTCTGAAATGCATATCCTAAGGAAATTGTGGGCACTTTAAGTAAAGTGAATCTTAAAATTTTGTTTCCTGCTCAGTTGCATCTCCTGTTGAAGAAATGCCAAAATTAGTCTATTTGGCCCTGCAGAGCATTCCATTTAAAAACAGTCATGTCTGCCCTGGCAAGCCTGTAAAATAATGCCAGGGATTTAGTTATTTAAAAGGAATAGGAAGCAAGAAACTTTTTAGCTCTTAAGTTAAAAACCTTGCTATTGTGGCATCTGTGCACCTCTCACAATGGAAGGTGCTGGCTTACCTCTAGAAACAAGAGCAGCCCTGCTCCTGCATTCTCATCCACTGGCCCCTTGTCAGGAGAATGACCCCGCACAGGCTGTGTTGGAGGGGTCCCTGATGTGTTGAAGGGGTCCCTGATGTGTTGGAGGGGTCCCTGATGTGTTGGAGGGGTCCCTGATGTGTTGGAGGGGTCCCTGATGTGTTGAAAGGGTCCCTGATGTGTTGAAGGGGTCCATGATGTGTTGAAAGGGTCCCTGATGTGTTGAAGGGGTCCCTGATGTGTTGAAAGGGTCCCTGATGTGCTGTGTGGGTCCAAATCAAAGGCAGAAGCTCCAAAAATAAAGTGTCTCCCCTGTGCTGAGGAAGGAACCAGAGTTCTGAAACCTTCTGGGGTAGATAGCTGGTGCTGGTCATTGGGCATGTTTGGACCCAAAGCAAATGATGCAAATGGACTGGATCTTTTAGGATGTATGGAAAGCTGTGTTTTCTAAAGACCTCCTGAATTTGAGACTGCCCTCTTCCAAAAGCAGAATGCCAAATGCAAAGGAAGTTCCAGTCACATTCCCTGTCGGAGACCGAGTGGTTGTTCCATGGAGAGTTCTGGCCAGGAGGGTCGTATCTGCCTCTTAGTAGAGTATTAACAATCACGTTTTTCCCATGGGAAAGAGGTAGTTCTTTTGATATTGCTGGTAAACTAAGCTGCTCTAGCCAGTGCACAAAGCCTTTTTGAGGATGGATTGATTTCATCAGTAGCTCAAGCAGCTGGGTCTCTGGCAGGTCCAGAGCACTGGCACTACCCACTTGTGCACTGCCCATGATTATCGGTGTGGGCTTCCTCCAACCACATGAAATTCAGTGACCAAATATTTTGCCTGTGGCTTCCTGGGGCATGAGCTCCTGTATATATAATAAAGTTTATTTTTCAGATGGAATTTGGGTCATGTCATGTAACTGTCAAAGGTTTCTTGAGGGTGTAGTGCTGCTGTATCACACCTTGTAGGGGACACTGTGGGACTTCAGGTCCCCTCAGTGTGTGCTGCCTTGTGTGATGGTTGCAAAAGCATTGTTTTTTCATACAGTGTGAACACCTATGGGATGCCTTTTTCCTTGTCTCACCTCTTGCTCAGCCTTTTTCAGATGACAAAAGAAGGAACAGGCAATGTCCTGTGGCAGGGTGAGGGGGTGGAACTAATGGTTTTAAGGTCCCTTCCAACCCAAGCCATTTTATGAACAGTGAAAGCAATTCCAGTAAAACAAGATCTGCTTGGGTTTACTTTTCCACATTTGCCTAAACACTGCACCCAGAGTTGTGCAACCCCGGGACAGACACAGGAGTTGGCACCAGGGAGCTGGAATGTGCTCCTAACTCGGATGGGACAATGTAACTGTCCCCTTTCAACTTTCTGTAGCCAAAGGTGGGTACCCTTGTTCACAGTCACTGCTACAGTCCCCCACGCTGCTGGAACAAAGCCAGCACTGGGGTGTTATAGCGCTGTAGATAATGTTTCCACTGTGTTTAACAGGAGTAAGGATTATAAGCAAAGTATGTTTCCTTAAAGCCCATGCAGGTTTTCCTGAACTGAAGAAAGGCACGATTCTGCAGGATCAGAGACATTTAAATGTTTTATTCCTGCAGATAGAACAGATACCACTTAGATTAAATACAGAAATAAAACCTCAGAAGAAACTCCTGGTCTGATGATCATAGTCTGACTGAACAGCTTTGTGGTTTGACCTGATGAAAGACTGGGCCTTTTTGCTGATGTTTCCTGTCTCAAACATTTCAACATTTTATTTCTTCTCTGATAGACCTGTCCTGCCTTGGTTTTGATCTGCAAGAGAGCCTGAGAAGGAGGTCGACCAACAGAGCTGTGTTCTGCCATCCCTGAGACACACAGGCCAGTTCAGCACCACTGCTGGAGCTGGGCCAGGGTCTGGTCCTGTGCCAGGAGAAAGGTGGTGTCACGGGATAGGGAGGAGTGGCTGCAGGTTACTGCATGGAGCTGTAAAGGGAAGCTCCCGACCCTCCGCTCCCATTCCAGGACAGATGTGAGGCTCTGGGAATGGCAGACAATGCACATGATGAGGTAGCAGAGGAGGAACCTCTGCAGGTGCCCTCACCGAGGTCAGATCAACCCCCCTCTCAACAGAGCTGCATTAAGGCCAGTGCTTAGCAGAAACAACAGAGAGGGATGGTCACAGTCGCTCCTGAGCAGAACAGAGGCCCCCGTGTGCAGACCAGACCCTAATTTCAGGGCAGTTTGCTGCCTCCCTGGGGCCTGAATCAGGGATCTCACCAGACGACTGACTGAGCTCAGTGCAACCTTCAGACTGTGGTTCTTTCACGTGGGTACTGGTGATGTTGCAACAAGAAGCCCGAGGTTGATCAAAGGGGTTTTCAAGGCACTGGGAAGAACGGGAGAAGGTTCAGGAGGACAGTTAGTGTTTTCCTCAATCCTCCCAGCAATGGGGAGAGATACCAGAAGAAACAGGCATGCCCAAGAGATGAATGCTGGCTCCAGGACTGCTGTCTCCACCAGAACTTAGTTTTTTATAACCATAGGAGAATCTTCTTTTGAACACAAGGTGTACTGGGACCTGATGGGATCCTCTGTGCCGATGGGGAAGCGCTGGCTATGTGCTGTGTCAGCATCTCGGAGCACAGGCAGCAAGTGAGGGAACTGCAGCACTGGGGCAGGTCTGGGGACTCATGACTTGAGCAGAGCTGGGGGCTGGGGTGCAGGAAGTGAAGAGAGCTGAAGTTAAAACAGGAACTCCGAGCAGACACAGGCCCAAAGCTGTTGCAGGCTGCAAGTTCCTGAGCAAAGAGCAGCAAGTTTGCCAGCAGGAGCCTTTAAAGGTAAGAAAGCTTGAGTGTGTTTTGGGAGTGGAAAGTGAGAAATGACTACCAAAAAAGTGGGGTTTGGTGGGCAGAGAACTCCTTCCTGACCCAGCATGTTTGAGTGGATAATGCTCGGCATTTGCTTCTCAGGCTGTTGTCCTGTCATCGTTGTTGCTCTTGTGTCTGAGCCTCTAAAGAACCACATTTCCAAATCTACCAGCATGACTGTGCTGTGTGGTAGCCCTATATTTGTGCTGTAGTGGATGTTTTCACAGGGGAAAATGAGATAAACTAAGGGGTTGAGATGCTGGCTGATATTTCTCACTGTGGGGGTGTCTGGAGCATCATAGTGCAATTACAATCTGTGGTTTGTCATGGTTCCCACCACGCAGGGCAGGTGGCTTTGGAGAATGAGCGCTCAAGAACCACTTACAGCAGCATTTAAAACCCTGAACCACTGGATTTGAGCTCAGATCAGCCGCCCTGATGAAAAGCCCTGTGCTAGCTGGTTATTGCTGCTGGTTTATCCTTTACAAAAATGAGCAAGAACCTTTAAAAATCTTTGGTGTGAGAGACGCCAATAAATTAGGGAGGGGAAAAGGAGAAGAAAGGTGTTGCTAAACTGTGCAGTGTAGCCCACGTGAGCCTTCCTGCTTTCCCTGCTTCTAAGTGCAATTGGCTGTATTCAGTTGGGCCCAGGATTGCTGTGAGTGGGGAATGGCACAGAACTTCTATGGTCCTGAGGCACCTGCAGAAGGCTTAAAACTGTGAGTCTGCCTTGGCCCTACATCCTCTCCCTTAGCTGGCTTTTGCTTAACAAAAGAAAGCCTCATCCCTGCTGGTTTAGTTTCTGTTCTCTTTGCTCCCTGGCCTTACAGTGCTGGTTCTCTAGACAACTGGAAAGGACAGCTTGAAAGCAAGCAGTGCGCTGCACTAAACTGGAAGGTTATTCACCTAAACAGCCTTTGACGTGGTACAGTTAATTACTTAGCATAAATAGAGAATTACTTAGTTACTCAGCATAAACATTTCGCTTGCACGGAGGGCAAGTCCCCGAGCGCTCAGGGCTGCCTGAGGCTCCCACACGGCCCTGGGAGGGAGGGGTTAGTGCCGCTGAGCAGCACACGGTAAAAGCTGCTGTTAACTGAGGATCCAGCACACAGGAGGTCTCCTCCCTCCCATTGCTCTGGTCACAGGCTGGTGTGATGGGGAACAGGGCTCAGCTCAGTCTTTCCTGCACATTCTGTTCTGTCTTTCTCTCTGCCCCAGGGAAAAGCTGCTTTGGGCAACACTGAGAACAATTCGGGGCTCCTCAACACTGCAGACAGTAAAGGGCTGGAATATGAGAGCTCTGCTGACAATGATTGCTCTGGGGTGTAGGCAGCTCATGTCATCTTCCCTTCTCTCTCGTTTTGTGAAAACTTTTGGGAGGGGCTTTTTCATCATCTTTTTTCACAGTCACCTTGAAAATGACACATAGGAGTTTTAGATTTCACGTTACTTTTAACTTCCTCTTCCTGGGCCCATCACTTCCTCCAGGCCTGTGGGAGCTGTTCCACCACAGCCTCAGCCCATCCAGCCCTGCACCCTCGGGGCTTTCAGTCCCGTTTCCCGTTTTCTCCATATGACAGACACAAACACCACACGGCACCAGCCCTGTCACTCCAGTGTCCAGTCTTGCCCTGACCCTTCTATAGGCTACTGGGCAGGGGTTAAAAGGTTGGAAAACAGACAAGAGGCTTGAAGAGTCCACCTCAGGTCCAGCAGCACATTGGAGCGTGTGGCAGTGGTGTGACCATGCTACTGGGGAGGGGGATTAACGTGGGGAACAGCATCTCACAGCACAGAAAATTAATGGTGTTGGAAAAGCAGAATCCGGCAGTTGGATGTGAGCCAGCTCTGCCCACGTGCTGGGCCCTGGGTGACAGCTGGGTGACACCGTGTCCTCGCTGTGCAGATGTGGAAAGCGGTTGTGGGACATGACGTGTCAGTGAAGGTGGAGCCTCAGGGAGACGACTGGGACACAGACCCTGATTTTGTGGTGAGTGTCTGGTATGGTAACTGTTATACTGCTGGTGTGAAGGGCTCCTGGCCCTGGGCACTTGCTGCTCAGCAGGGCCAGGGCTCGGGGCTCAGCACGGGGAACCGTCAGTCACCTCTCTGAGCCACTTCTGCCCCATCTCCATGTTTAGTCTCCAGAACTTCCTACATCAGTGCACCTCTGTGTCTCACCACAAGTAAGGCACTTGAGGAGTACAGAATATTGGGTTTTTTTAAACCTGCTCCTTGGTAGCTTCCCTTGTCCTCCCCACAACCTGTGTTACAAGACATAGCGAACACTTATATTTTCTCTGTCCCACACTGTTTGTAACTGTAGAGGATCCAGCATTTCCCTCATTTGTCTTTTTTTCCAGATGGAAAATCCTGTCGTATGTAGTCAGCTTGTGCAGGTGCAGCTCTGTGCCTCTCATATGTTTATTTTCTATCTAGTCTAACTCTGGGTGAGCTGGTGAGAGAGCAGAAGGGCTCAGCCTGGGGAACTCCCTGCATTCATACAGGGTCATGATTTTCATTTTCCTTTTGGTTCTCTCTGCCCTTCCGAATAAGTCTCTCCTGTTACACAAGAGCCCTGTGTTTTTGAGGTCCAGTCTTGCCTAGTTATTTCCAGTTAGAAATCCTAGTTTGGGACAGAAAAGCAATTCCCTTCCTCAAAGTTCCAAATTATTAATGTCTTAGGAAAAATCTATGCTGTCAGGTTTTTTGCTTGTTTTTACTTCATTTCTTCTATTTGTGGAAGCCTTCAAACTAAGCCTGAATGGGATGAGACTTTTTATGTATTTTTTTAATTCTTTTATATATACATGTTTTCAGCTTTGCTGTATATTAGGAAAGACTTTGTTCATGCTTCATTTTATCGAATGCACGCTCAGACCTTCCACAAAGCTACAAAACAAGGCTGTGATAGCCAAGCTTGGGCGAACGGCCCGAGGGCTGCGGTCACTGCGGCTTCTCCAGTATTTTCCCGACAGTGAATTCCTCAGCATTCCTGCTGCTCCTGGCCCTGCGGAGCTGGGGGCCGGCGGGGATGGGGCGCTGGGACCCCCGGCCCGTGCCCGGCCCGTGCCCGGCCCGGCGGAGCGGCACCGAGCCCGGTGCGGGGCCGGGACTGACGGCCACGGCTCGTCCGCAGAACGACATCTCCGAGCGGGAGCAGCGCTGGGGAGCCAAAACCATCGAGGGCTCCGGCCGCGCCGGGCACATCGAGTGAGTGCGGGGGGAACCGGGCCCGGGCGGGCGGAGAACGGACCTGCGGGGGTGCGGGACCGCGGGCACGTCGCGGCGGCGGCCGCTCAAAGCAGCCGCATAAGGGCTGGTTTGCGGAGTGGGATCCAGGCGCTGCTCGTGCTGCTGCGGGGCGTCAGCGGGCGGGTCCCGGTGCAAAGGCTTCCCGCTCCTTCCCTGCCCGGGACTGACCCGCGGCAGCAGCTCCCTCGGGACAGCCCAGCGCTGCCCTGCGGTGCGGCCAGAGTGACCCTGGGGACAGCCCAGCGCTGCCCTGCGGTGCGGCCAGAGTGACCCTGGGCACAGCCCAGCGCTGCCCTGCGGTGCGGCCAGAGTGACCCTGGGCACAGCCCAGCGCTGCCCTGCGGTGCGGCCAGAGTGACCCTGGGCACAGCCCAGCGCTGCCCTGCGGTGCGGCCAGTGCAGCACACAGAGAAAGGGAGCTGCGGGATCCTGAGGAAGCCGGGGTGTGGCCCTGAACAGGGCTGCAGGAGGGGGGCTGGATGTCCTCCCAGAGCCCACTGCTCTGGTCCCTCGGCAGCCCCCGGGGTACCACCCTCTCTGCCACAGCACAGTGGCTGCGTGTGTGGCTGGCACCCCGGGGAACCCAGAGTGGGACCACGATGGCAGCTGGTAGTGGGTGTATGTCCTGCTCTGTGCTGGCCTCTGGCTGGGACAGAGGCACAGGGATGCTCCAGCTGGCTGCACAGCTCTGCTCCATCCCACACTGACCTGCCTGTCTCTGTCTCACCAGTATCCATCAGCTGAGGAACAAGGTGTCAGAGGAACATGAGGTCATCAAGAAGAAGGAGATGGAGACTGGCCCCAAGGCTTCCTATGGCTATGGAGGCAAATTTGGAACAGAGCGGGACCGAATGGATAAGGTAACAGCTGTGGAGGGCTTCTTTGAGCCCCAGTGGAAAAGGGTTTTCTCATAAAGGAAGGGCTATCCATGTTTTCTGGCTGGACCCTGAAGGGAGAGAATGGAGAGCTGGCATAACTGCAGAGATTCACACATGTCCAGCTAGACCATACTCTGTCTCCAGGATCTGTTTGATTCCATTTGTGTAATTCCTCTCTACAACTTCCTGGCAATTCTCCCTTTAGCTGTGAAAAAGGAAATTCTGTGGCTGTTCAAACCTGCTGCATAACAGTTAAATCAGGTGCCTCCCTACTTGCGCTTGGACAACTAATAAATAATGATTCTCTTATATTTTCCATTACAGACCTCGTAGCTCCCTGGGATGAATCCTTAGTTTGTATTCTCTGTTCTCACACCAGATCTGGTTTATGTTTTGTGACAATCATAATCACACTTCTTCCTGCACCTTTCAGCATTTAATACTTCTTTTTTCAGAAGTGAGAGTGTTAAATTGCAGTAATGTTCAGTAGGTGTGGTCACTGTGGGATTGCGGGATATCAGGATGGCAGAGTGAGAAACAGACTGCCCTGACAAACTCCCTGCTCTCCCTGCCAGAGGTGCTGCGGTCACGAATCGCACGCTCTCCTCAGGAGAAGGGCCAGAGGCTGAATGCTTGCAGCATCCTGGTAAAACTAGACAAAGGCCAAGAAGTTGCTCAACAGAAACACCCTCACTCTGCTCTGGCAGAGTCTGATCACAGCTGCTCCATGTTGGTGTGGAGTGTGTGTGGTTCCTGGCCACAGCACCTCTGGCAGGGAGAGCAGGACCCTGGCCTGACCTGTGGCAGGCAGGAAGGGTGATCCCAGCCAGGTCTGCTCGCCCTCACTCTCAGATACACAAATAGGGAGTGGGTGCCAGACCTGCCGCCTGGAGCTCTCAGCGGTACGTCCCATGTGATTATCCACCACACTACTCCACTGGACTTGGGAGCAGCCGGTATTTGGCATCCACACTTTTTCTGGTGAGCTGGCAGGGAGGCCAGTTTGTGGCATGGCAGCCCTTCAGGCCGCTGCCAGGCCTCAGAGCAGAGCTGGTGCTGGCAAAGGCCATGTGGAGGGCATGGCCACCACCGACACGGTCAGCTTGGACCTGTCACTCGCGTCTGCGAGTGTCCCAGCAGCAGGTTGGTGCAGCCACGGTGGCTGTGTCTGCCCCAGCCTGACTGTGGGTGTTCATGTCACGCTGTCTCTCCTCTCAGTGTGCAGTGGGACACGAGTACGTTGCTGATGTTGGGAAGCACTCCTCGCAGACGGATGCAGCCCAGGGCTTTGGGGGAAAGTTTGGAGTCCAGCGGGACCGAGCCGACAAGGTGTGTTGGACAGTGCAGTTAAAATGTGTTGCTGAGGCTGGTGCTGCCCCTGAAACACTGCTGCCTGTGCTGCCCCTGAAACACTGCTGCCTGTGCTGCCCCTGAAACACTGCTGCCTGTGCTGCCCCTGAAACACTGCTGCCTGTGCTGCCCCT
>NW_016690548.1:141539-149339 GCF_001604755.1 Lepidothrix coronata | reverse complement strand
AGGGCTGTGCTGTTTGTCCAAGGGCTGTGCTGTTTGTCCAAGGGCTGTGCTGTTTGTCCAGGGGCTGTGCTGTTTGTCCAGGGGCTGTGCTGTTTGTCCAAGGGCTGTGCTGTTCGTCCTGGGGCTGTGCTGTTTGTCCAGGGGCTGTGCTGTTTGTCCAGGGGCTGTGCTGTTTGTCCAGGGGCTGTGCTGTCCATCCTGGGGCTGTGCTGTCCATCCTGGGGTTGTGCTGTTTGTCCAGGGGCTGTGCTGTTTGTCCAGGGGCTGTGCTGTTTGTCCAGGGGCTGTGCTGTTTGTCCAGGGGCTGTGCTGTTCATCCAGGGGCTGTGCTGCCCATCCAGGGGCTGTGCTGCCCATCCAGGGGCTGTGCTGTCCATCCTGGGGCTGTGCTGTCCATCCTGGGGCTGTGCTGTTTGTCCAGGGGCTGTGCTGTTTGTCCAGTGGCTGTGCTGTCCATCCTGGGGCTGTGGTGTCCATCCTGGGGCTGTGCTGTTTGCCCAGCATTCTGTGGCACAAGGCAGAGAGCAGGCTTCCAGCCTGGCCCCAGAGGAGGGTGGCTGAAACCTGGCTGGGCCCTCAGGCTGACTGACAGCCCTCCCCTTCTTGTTCCAGTCAGCAGTGGGCTTTGAATACAAGGGTGAGGTGGAGAAACACTCGTCCCAGACAGGCAAGTCCATGGGCATGTGTGACCCCTTGACACTTTGCCCAGCTGCTCTTTTGCTCCCACTATCCCGTGCTGTTGGCTGTGGCACAATCTCCTTCATTATCCCCCTCCTGTCACTTGTTTCAGATTCCTGTTCCCAGTCTGTCACCCTCATGGCCCCATTCCATGCTGTCCTGTCACCATCCTTCTGGTGTACCTCCCACTTGTCTCTGTGCTTTGCTTTGGTGGAAGCCACGTCCTGGCTGAGTAGAGGAGACACTCCCACCCCCCTCCAGTGGATGGCTCGTGCTCCCTGTCCTCTCAAAGCCCTTCTGAGAACGGCTCCAGAAGAGCCGTTCAGGACATGGAGTGATTGCTGGAGAAACAACTTGTAGGAAAAGGCACAGCAATGGATATGGAAACAGAAGCCTGTAGGGCACTCAAACTGCTGCAGAATTCTGCAGATTCAACAAATAGTGCAAGAAGTGAAACTAAAGATATTTTAAGTGTTCTGCACCCAAAAGAAGATGAAAGGGCAAGGTCTGTTGCTGTTTCAGGTAAATGTGAGGAATACTGCATTACCAAGGAAATAACTGAATGGGATTCATTTAAGAGGAATCTATAAAAGAAGGAACATAGTTTGAGGCATTCTTGGTTGATCTTAAAATAATTAATTCCATGCAGTTATGCTGCATTAACATATTCTTGTAGACATAGAAATTCATCAGGCTGTGTGAAACTACAGAAGTTGCTAAGGACAAAATGGAACTGTTAGAAGTAGGGTAAGTGTTTGGGTTGCTTTTCATAAAAATGTGTCTATACTAGAAGCTTCAGCAGCAAGATAACAGTCACAAAATCTGCGTTTGCTGAAAACAGCTCCATTAAAGATCCATTTCGTAACAGCCTAATAGATAGATAATAGTTTAGTCAAGGTAAGTTTAAGAATTGTTCATACTTACAGGTTAGATGACTGAGCTTCTGTGAAACAGAGATCCATTCTGGAACAAAAAATGTCCTGATGCAGCTTTCTCTACAACAGTCTCCATGGATTGGTATAGCTGAAGTTAGTCTTGTGAAATGCAGACCTGTAGAAAAGCATCAGGGAACAGGGAGAGGTGACTGTGATTTACCCCTTAAGGGCAGGATTTGGAGATCGAGCTGGCAGGTGTCTGAAAGGAGGAGTGTACAGCCAGCAGCCAGGATGGAGGCTGGAATGTCTCAGGAATGAGCCAGTATTAACCAGGTGATCCTTAGGGAACAGCTGAACATGGCTGAAGTTGTTAACGGATCACTAGTTTGGAGCTGGAAAACAGAGAGACACAAGGCAGCTGTCACACGGTGGCCAAGTGGGGAGAGCAGGAGTGTGTCTGCAGAAATGGGGGTTCAGCCTTTGCTGCAGCTCCAGGGTCAGGTGTTTGTAGAAGCTGAGGTTCCACTATAGCAAACATGAGCTCCTTTGCCATTCCTGTACTCCCAAGGCTCAGGGTCCTTACTCACAGCCCTTTCCCGAGGCTGGCAGACCACAGACTGAAATCCTGGCTCTGGAGTTGGGTGAGTGGTGATACCCTGGCTATCAGTGCCCAAATCCTGCTTGGCTTTGCCTTCGTGGGTGACTGTGCTCCCACTGCCTCCCCGCTGTCCTTGACATTTTCTTCCTTCCCTCCCAGCTGGCTGTGCCTGCCATTGCCCTGTGCCCCATTCCCATGGGCTCTCATCCATGATGCTCCCTGCCATCCACTCTGTCCCCTTCAACCCCTTGCTTTTTAGGGGGTTTTCCATCATCCCCACTGCTCTCCTTCCTCTCCCCTGCTCCTTCCCAGTGCTGCTTCCTGTCCTCTCCTCACCAGCCCCGTGCTGGGGGCAGGGTTTCACTCCATGCACCACCTCAGATTACTCCAAGGGCTTTGGTGGCCGTTACGGAGTGGAGAGGGACAAGGTGGACAAGGCGGCTGTGGGATTTGACTACAAGAGCCAGGCAGAGAAGCACGACTCTCAGAAAGGTGAGCTGGGGCAGCCAGGGGAGCTGGGGGAGCTGGGGCAGCCAGGGGAGCTGGGGCAGCTGAGGGAACAGGCAGTGCCAGGGCTGGAGCTGGGGCTGTGCCCACTGGGACTGTGGGGCACTGTGCAGCACTTCTTCAATCTGCTGCGTGAATGGTGGAATAGCTATGGGGAGCTTGCAGCAAGGGAACAGGTCAGGTGAGGAAAGCCATGGCATGGCTGCTGGAAAGAGTTCAGCAGAGTTCTGTGGGCACAGGGATCTCCTGGGAAGCACATCACCAAAGGAAGGGTGCTGAGGAAGCCCAGGCAGGTGCTAATAGCAGGTGGAGGGAGGAGGGAAGGCAAGTCCCAGGGAGGAGGGAAGGCTGTTGCTGCAGCCACCAGTGGGGAAATCTGGCCTTGCTCCATGTCTTTCTCTAAGTCCTGGGCAAGGAAAACCTGTGAGAACAGCCTGAGCTCACACTGCTGCCACTTGTCTCCTTCCCTCCCTTGTCTGTTCTCTTCCATGCTGTGATCTGGATCCCTGTGGCTGAAGACTATTCTGTGGGCTTTGGTGGGAAGTTTGGGGTCCAGAGGGATCGTCAGGACAAGAATGCCCTTGGCTGGGATCATCAGGAGGAAGTGCAACCCCACGCATCCCAAACAGGTCAGGCAACGCTGCCAGAGGTGGTGGCAGTTTCCTTGGAGCACACACAGACCCGGAGCCTGTGGTTCATAGTCAGAGATCCAGCTGCTGAAAATGGAATGTGTCCAGCGTGTTCTGGAGCAGCTGGGGTGTGGTGAGCCCCAAAGCACAAGGGCAAACTCTGCCAGGGTAGATGGCTGCTTGGACCAGTGGGGGACATGGGATGAGAGTCCCTCAGTCAGCCTGCTCAAACTCTGCTCTGCTGTCTCTGTGAGGGACGTTCCTGACCGTAAATTCATTGCAAAGGCAAGCACAGAGGAATGAGGGAGAACAGATCCCAGGAATCTGGGGGCTACTGCACAGTTGACTTCAGTGAACAAGGCCACACTCCACTCAGCTACAGCCCTGCATTCCTGTGCCCTTGGCTGAAAGGAGGGATAATTAGTCCTAAAAGCCATTTGTCCAGAGGACTTTGCATGTGTTATCTCTAGTTACTTCCATATGTGATAAGATGCAGACAAAGCTAACTCATCTCATTTCACTGGTCACAGCATACTGAAGCCAGATGTGCACACAGAATATAAAATATTGTAAAATAGCCTCCTTTTTTTTCCCATACAGACTATGCCAAGGGGTTTGGAGGCCGGTATGGGGTCCAGAAGGATAGAGTGGATAAGGTAAGACTGCTGCAGCCTTCAGTTGCTTCCTACTAATCACAGCTCCTTGCCCTGCTGCAAGAGAAGAGATTTCCCAGGTGGAGGTGAGACTCAGAGTGCTCAGGGCACAGAGGTGGCAAGAGGGAACTGGCTCAGTGTAAAATACCAGAGGATGCAGAGGGATGCAGCCGGGGGAGACTGTAATGCAGGGAATTCCTCATGGCACTGTCTGTAACTCCTCTGCTGTTTCTTAACTCCTGCAGGTTTTTCTCTCCTATTAAGGAGTGCCTTGTGGTCTGTTCAGGTAGCTAAATCTGCCTGCACACTTTGACAAACCCCGGCAGGGATGGCATTAGCACAGCTCAATCTGCTGTGCATGAGAAAAGGTCACCCAGTTGGCTGGTTCAGGTTTTCTGTTTGGGCTGACACCCCACAAAGCCTCATCTACAGTCACAACTCAGATTCAAGCACTGGAGTTAATTCTGTGTGTGTCAGGCTGCCCTGCAGTCTTGGTCCTGCCAGTTGGAGATGAACCTCACGGATGTGGCTAAACTAAGAGGTGGGAATCCTGTGGCTTTGGGGCATTTGGAGGAGGCAGTGAGGGGGCCTTCCCTGAACCCTCCATTCCCTGTTGTGGGGCACAGTGCAGGGGCACAGTGTTGTGCCTGGTACAGCACCAACATCACCGAACTCAGGAGCTGGAGGAAGCTGGGGAGGATCTAAACACATGTTCCTGTCCATGCTGCATGTCTGGGCGGGGCCAGCAGCGGAGAGGGAACGGTGTCCTGCCCTCAGGAGACATTAGCACTACCTGTGAATTGAACAACAGCAAGCAGAGGGGCATTGACAAAAAAAGGTGCATCCTGTACATGGCAGAAAATCACGTGTGAAATCAGATGAGCACTTGGTAAAAGTCAGGGCTGTGGGTCGTTTGGGAAGCAGGATGCAGAGAGGAAGGGGGGTGTCAGGAGAGGGAACTGCAGCCAGCAGCCTCCCCTGGGTCAGGGTAAGTGTACAGGTGAGGACAGACACACCTAGGAACAATGCTTGCCATCACCAGTAGCCAAACCCAGCACTGGCCTTGCCCAAGCAGCTGGACAATTCTTTCACTTCCTCTTGCAGAGTGCTGCTGGCTTTGATGAGATGGCAGCTCCCACCTCCTCCTACGAGAAACCAAGACCCCTGGAGGCAGGTGAGACATATGGGTCCCAGCCCTGGACCTGGGAAGCTGTGGGCCTCATGGTCCCTCTGTGTCAGCATGCTGGTAGATGGGATGGGGGTTCAGCCTGTGCTGGGGGCAGGACAAAGGTGGCTGAACTGCAAGTCTCTCTGAAGAGGTGGAGGTCTGGGTTTCTCCTGGATGCTTGGGGTGGTGGGAGGGAGCTGGGGGCTGGCTCAGTCGGCTGTCTCCTTGCAGGAGCTTCCAGCAGCACCAGCAGCCTGCGGTGGCAGTTTGAACACATGGCCAGGTCGGCGGAGGAGGAGAGCAGGAGGCAGGCGGAGGAGGAGCGGCTGCGGCGACAGCCCCGGCAGTGCCCGGCACCTCGGGGACAGGTGAGCCGTGGCTGTCCTGCTGTGTCCTCTGAGGCTCGTGGAGGAGACTTTTCCTCATGGCCATGCAGCTCCATGTCCTTCCAGATGATCTCTTTAGAGTAACCTTTTGCCTAAACTGCCTCCCTGCATCTGCCACGAATGGCCACTGAGCTTCACAGTTGTCACCGGACTTTCCTTTTCAGCACAGAGATCAGGGTGTACCTGCACCCAGCCGTGGCCCCAGTGCTTTGGCCTCAGCTCCTTTTGCCTCTGGTGCTTGTCAAAGAGTGCAGTCACCCCCCCCAGCACTGCCATCCCAGCAGTCTGCATGTGGGATGCACCCTGGCAAACTGGGGATGGCACCCAGCCCCGATGCTTACCTGCCTTCCCACCTGCTGCTGTTCCTGCACTCAGAGGGCAGAGTGGGATTCACAGTGAAGCCCCCCCAACATGTTCCTCTTCAGGGGTGCCCCACCCTTGTCACCAGCCTGCCAGTGCCCAGGCCCAGGGCAGGTTTGTGGGAGCTGGAACAGATTCTAGGTGGAGGAAAATGTTCTGAGTTGCTCTACTGGGAATGTGAAGAGCCATTGCTCTGTACTCATTCAGAGGGACTGAGGGATCTGATGGCTCTTCTCCAGCAGGAAATCCCGCCGAGAGGGAAGGGGCACACTGGGGCAGCCCCTGCTGCTGTGCCAGCACAGGTGCCCAGGAATGCCCATGGAGACCGACCCGTGTCGCCAGGAGAGCAGGTGCCAAGGCAGTCTGGGAGAGCCGGGAAGGGGAGCAGGCAGAGGGGATTGCACCTGAGAGGGGCTGTGCCCAGTGTGTGAGAGGCTTTGGAAGGACGAGGGGGAGTGTTGGGATGGGGATGGGACTGCACAGCACCCCTTGGGACAGGCTCTGGGAGTGGGGAGGTGCAGTGGTGGCACCGTGGGCTGGAGAGAAGTATGAACAGAGGTTCAAACACATGTGCCCTGAGGATCTCCAGAGCAATGCCAGGTGCCAGTTCAGCACGGCCCGAGGGGCTGAGCTGTTTCCCTGGTGTGCAGGGGATGGTGCTCCAGGAAGGGGCTGCCTTATGCCAGGTGCTGGGAGTTGGGAGAGTGCTGGGTGCTTCGCAGGTGACTTTCTTGTCACCTTCTCACCTCGTGGCAGGAGGCCAAAAGGGAGGATGAGGAAGCACCACCCACTTTGCCACCAAGGCCAGCAGATTTGGGTGCAGAGCTGTGCAAGGTCCCCAGCCAGGATCAGCCCATCTACAGTGAAAGTTTGGATGTTGGTGGAGACTATGAGGAGCTGCCAGAGCCCTCTGACTACTGTGACAGTACCAGTGGAGGTGCTGACTATGAGGAGCTGCCAGCCCCACTGGGAAAGCCAGATGCTATCTATGACCTTGGGGAAGATGGAGGAGAAGACTATGAGGTGATCCTTCCTCAGGAGCACAGCCAGAGCCAACCCCACCCGGGTGAGTACCGATAGAATGTCTTGGGGAGCTTGTACCCACCCACTCAGTTCAGTGGATGTATGGCACAGAGTCTAGAGGGAATTTGTGTCCTGAAGTCTCCTGTGGTCAGGGTAACGGCTCCTGATGATGGAGACTCGGTGGTCTCCGCTCCCCTGTCCATCCCCAAGGTGCAGATGAGCTGCACAGAGTGCTGGGCCAGGCAGCAGATGTCTGCTGAACCTGCTGAACCTGCTGGAGCAGTGCCTGGCTGGAGAGGGGGGGCTGCTGTGGCTCAGGAGAAGCTGGATGTGTACTGGTGCTCTTGCTGTGGTTTCCTGGCAAGTGGCTGCCAGTGGTGTGCTGGGGCCTGGGGGCTGTGGCTCAGCCCATTGCTCACACGGCTGGTGTTCCCAAGACCTGCTGTGGTGGGGTGTCCTGGTATGAGGAGTGTGGGGAACCTTCCTCCAAGCACAGGAGCAAACTGCATGGGCTGCTGTCAGTGCTTCTGTCGCAGCTTTGCTGGTACCGGAGATGGCAAGTGGGGAGGCTGGAGTTATGCCCAGACTTTTCCTTGGGAGAGGAACACAAAGTATCAGGACTCCACTCCCTCTCTGTGGGAGGGGAAGGAAGTCCCACCTTGCTTTGGGCTGTGCTACACCTCTCCCTGTTGGCAGGGTTGGGATGTGCTTCCCCAAAGCTGGGCTGGAGGGTGGCACTGCCCTGGGCTGTGCGGCTCCTCCGTGTCTGTCTCACCTGTCCATCCTGTGTTCTGCAGCCAACACGGGGGGTGTCTGTGAGTGTCTGTCTCACCTGTCCATCCTGTGTTCTGCAGCCAACACGGGGGGTGTCTGTGAGTGTCTGTCTCACCTGTCCATCCTGTGTTCTGCAGCCAACACGGGGG
>NW_016690548.1:131153-138351 GCF_001604755.1 Lepidothrix coronata | reverse complement strand
TTGTGGGCTGTCAAAAGTTGTGGGCTGTCAAAAGCTGTGGGCTGTCAAAAGTTGTGGGCTGTCAAAAGCTGTGGGCTGTCAAAAGTTGTGAGCTGTTAAAAGTTCAAGGCAGCCACTTTGTTCACACTGCTGGAATCAGTTGCATCCAAGTGCACCATCACCATGGCAGGTCTGAGCAGGCATGTTCAAAGGGGCCATTTCCCCAAATGGAATAACTGCAAGTGTGTAGGAGAAAACCCCAAAACTTCAACAATGAGAAGTGTGAGCCAGGAATCGTCAGTTAGTGATGTGCCAAAGGAATATCCAAAAAGGGAAGCACAACATAAAAGGTAAAAACAGTCAAGTTTAATAACTACAAGAAGAACACACAAAACTGAGTAAATCCTCCAGGAATCACCACCAATTTACAAAATACCAGTAAAGTATCAGCAGCATCGAGGACAGCAGCTCTCAGACCTGTGTGAAGGCACACAGGATCCTGAGCAGATCCACCCTGGACACTGCTGGGGACAGGGACAGCAGCAATGTCCCGCAGATCCCTGGATCTGTACCTGGAACAGAACAACGACCATTTGATCCCAGACAGGAGGAAGAGGAAACACAACTGCAGATGTGTTCGACCATGATAGCTCTGGGCAGTACTTCCCACAAGAGAGCAACCCCTCACAGAGTTCTGGGAGCACACAGAGTCCCTGCCTTGGTCTGTGACACACCAGGGCACTGGTGAACCTCAGACTGTCACCAGCTGCAGTGACCAGCACCATCCACACCTGTCCCTCGTCCCTGCAGGAAGGGGAGTCGGGCTCAGCCTTCCTGCCCCAAGCACAGCACATCACACCTTCCCCAGCCTGTGTATTTGGGATTACCAGAAGGAATTCCCTCTACAACACGGCACTGGAACTGGAGCAGCAGCACCGTAAAGGCCTGTGGGGGAACAGTGTAAATGCACTAAACCCCTGTACAGGAACTGACCTCACAGACCATCACACAGGGGAACATAGATCAGCCTGCCAGGACCTGGCTCTGTACCTCCACACCCAGCCCTCCTGCACCACCATGTCATCATTCCATCACTTATCCACATAACTAAATGGCTTTGTCCATCCCTTTTCCCAAGGACACAGAACTGTCCAGTGAGGCCACAGACACTGAGGGCTCCGAGCTGCCTTCAGGTGTTTTGTCACAAGGCCTCACGCGAGGAGCCCCTGGCAAAGCTTCTCAGCCCCTGCCACCTGCAGTCAAATTCATTATCCAGCCCTGGACTGTCAATCCAGGAAATCCAGAGCTCCACAGCCACTACTGAATTCCACCAAATCTGCTGCTCTTGTGCCCCAGGCAAACCAAAAGCACAAACCAGAGGATCCTCAAAGGCACTGGGCTTCTCCACACCTTCCTGCCAGGTGCTTCCAAACCTTTGTGCTGCAGCAGGTCAGCCCAGGCTCAGTGGAGCTCATGGGATGTGCTGCATTCCTGCCAGGAGCAGCTCCAATTGTGCCTCCACCTGACACAAGTCAGGACACAAACCCCAGGACAGCCTCACTTTCCAACCTGGCTGCACACGAGTGAGGACAGCACGGCTCATCTTGCCCTGCTGATGCCTTTTTTAGGCTCTTTTTCCCGCTTTCAGCCTAAAGCACAGTGGGAACAGCCAACAGAGAACCTGAGGCCTACCACCAACAAAAGCAGTTGCAATCCAACTGGAACAAGCAACCTCTGATCCACCTGGCCCTGGACCAACTCACCTGTCTTATTCACACCCAACCAAACTCGAGGGCCAGTGAGCTGCATGGCCGGACTGTCAGTGGGAGCATTGCTGGAGGAGCTCTTCCTACAGCACCCCAGCACCCGCCTGCTGCCCCAACAACCTGACCCTGGGGAGCGCGACATCACGCACACGAGGCTCTCCCTCTCCCACAGTCCCCGAAGCATGGCACAGCTCTCCGTCTGGTGCCCCAACAGAGCACCCACAGGTGCTGCCAGCTCAGCAAAGCAAGCCCTACCGCAGGTAACTCAGGTCACCTCTGCCTCGTCTGCCCGGAGCACGCGGTGCACGCGCTCCTCGGGGCTGTAGAACACCTGCCCACGGCGCAGCCGCGGCTCGTCCTGCTCGTACCAGCGCTGCTCATCGAACTCGGGGAAGAAAAAGGCAATTTCTCTGCTGGCTGAGGCGGGTGAGTCTGTCAGAAAAGAGGAAAAGGTGATGGGAGATGCCTGCCTGGCACCGCGAACACGTGCTGGGCTCCAAAGGCACCTGGTGCGCAGAGTCTGCACCAGGGAACACATCGTCCACTTGGAGCCCCAGAACTAAAGCAAAGGCAGACAAAGCACCATCGTGCCTGCCTCCCTGAGCACCAGCCAAGCAGGACAGGCCTACCTGAGCCATGGGTGGTGTTCCTGGTGTCCGTAAGGCCGTAGGCTCCTCGGATGGAGTCCGGGTCACTGTGTCGGGCTCGGAACACTTTGGTGGGTCCCATCAGGGATCTCCAGCGAGGGACAGCGTTCTCATGGGCCAGGATGTAAGCCCACATGGGGCCACTGCGGGAAGGGCCCAGGAGAAGCAGAAGAAAAGGTTACGAAGGGAACAGCTCGTTCGTCCTTGGAAACCTGCACAGTGCGGCTGCCAAGGGCTGCTCTGCCGGGACCCCGGGAAGGGGCACGGACCTGTCCTGCAGGACCCCGACACTCCTCACCCTGCGGCCGGAGCCTTCCAGCTCCGCACACCCCGCACACCCTCCGCGGCTCCCAGCGGGGCTCCCATCGCCGGGCGGCCCCTCCACGCGCGGGTCACCTGCAGCGCGGGGCCGCCCCGCACACCTGCGGCAGGTACCTGGCCATGAACTCCACGAGCCGCTGGTAGAAGAACCGCCCTGCGGGGAGACACGGGCCGAGTCAGCGCCGGGCCGAGGCAGCGCCCCGCTCCCGCAGCCCCGCAGTCCCGCCCGTACCCGCGTGCTCCCGGTAGAAGCGGCGGCTCTGCTCGGGGCCGCACCGCAGCTCCTTGGCGCGCACGATGAGGAACCGGTGGCGGAGGATGGCGGCGTGCACGGCCTGAGGAAACAGGGGCGTTGCTGGGCGGGCGGGCCGGCGCGGTGCCCGGCGCGGTGCCCGGCGCGGTGCCCGGCGCGGTGCCCGGCGCGGTGCCCGGCGCGGTGTCGCCCTGCCCTGCCCGCCCGTCCCGCCCGGCGCTCACCTCCCGCACCAGCGGGTGCGCGACCGCGTCCGGCTTGAGCAGCGCCAGCGTCAGCTGCAGCCGCGGGGCCGCCATGGCCGCGCCGCACGGGCGGGGGCGGGGCCCGATGGGGCGGGGCGGAGGGGAGGCGGGGCGGGGGCGGGGCCAGGAACGGTCCCCGCGCGTTGCGTGGCAGCGGGGACGCGCAGGCGCGGCCATGGCGGCGGCGGAGGGGCCGCGGCCGCGGGAGCGGGAGCGGGAGCGGGAGGAAGCCCGGGACGGGGCGCGGGACGAGGCCGCGGCCGGCGCTGAGGAGACGGTGAAGATCATCTGCCTGGGCGACAGCGCCGTGGGCAAGTCCAAGTGCGTGGGGGCGCGGGGGGCGCGCGGGGTCAGCGGCGGGGCCCGCGGGCTCACGGCGGCGCGCGCTCTCTCCGCAGGCTGCTGGAGCGGTTCCTGCTCGACGGCTTGTATCCTTGGGAGCGGGGGAGCGGGGGAGCGGGGCCGGCGGACGGGGGGGCCCGGCGGAGCGACGCCGGTGGTCGCGGCGGAGCGGGGTCGGCGCCTCTCCCTGGGCTCCTTAACGCGCCGCAGCCGCCCCCAGCAGCTCTCCACGTTCGCGCTGACGCTGTACCAGCACCGCGCCCGCGTGGGCGGGCAGGAGGTCCGCGTGGGTGAGTGGGGACAGCCGGGGTGCGCCCGGGGACGTGGCGGAGGGAACGGCTGGGGAGGGCGGAGATCTCCTCGCTCTGGATCTTGGTTAGGCTTTTAGATAGACTACAATATCCTGATGAATCCGGTGGCCTTCTGTGACGGGACTGCAGCGTTGATGGATGGGGCAAAGCGACTGCCATCATCCCCCTGGGCTTGGCAAAGCTTTGGGCACTGTCCCCACGATATCCGGGGCTCTGAGCTGGAGAGACAGGGGGATAGGTGGGTGGGTGGACGGATGGACACTCGGGGGATGAGGAACGGGCTGGACGGCTGCATGCGGAGTCGTGGTCATGGCTCATTGTCCATGTGGAGACCAGGAGGAGGGGGGTCCCTCGAGGGTCTGTCGGGGTTGGGGCCAACACTGTTCAACATCTTTGTTGTGACAGGGACACTGAATGCAAATGTGGTCTGATGGGGACCTGTCTGTATTTAGGCATTTTAAGAAGTCACCATCCTGCAGGTCTGGCCCAATGTCCAGTCAGACACCAATATTAGAGCAGAGGAATCCCTAAGAAAAGTGGCTTACAGCCTACTGGGATTTGGGTGCAGCAGCACGCTTGGGTCCAGCTGACAGAGGTGTGACCACGTTGGGGTGCTTAGCTGAAGCTGTGCAGATTTATACAGCAAACTAGACCCAGATGTGAGCCTACAAACCTGCAGAAGGCATTGCAGGATCCAGGTGTACACGGAGCTTCATGGGCTGGGACCTGTCTGCCTCAGGCTGACTTACCTCCAGCACTTCAGAGCAAGTCCTGCCCCTGGGAGGCAGAGCTGGATATCTGCGAGAGGAGATACAGCATTGCCTTTGGCAGGACCCTGGCTGACCATCACTGGGTCAGAAATCAGCAGTTTCCAGCAGCTTTTGGAGGTTTAGTTGGTTTCCCATTGTCATCCCTAGTGACAGAGGGCCAGGCATTGCTGCTGTTCTTTGCACTTCTGCCTGGTTTCATCCTGCTGTCCCATACAACTCGTGTCACTGGTGTCTTCTCCTTTGCTCGTGGCCAGTGCCAGCACAGCCCTCAGCTGAGCCCAGCTAAGGAAAGTTCCCAGCTGGGCACGATCTCATAACCCTCGAGTGTTTTGGATTGGTGAGGTGAAACCCAATTTGTGACCCGGAGCAGGTGGGCTGGGCTCTGCCTCCAGGGGGTAAGTTGTGAGGAAAACAGAGTGACTTGTGTCGTTCTGAACTGTTTCTGTGTTACAGACTTCTGGGACACAGCGGGCCAGGAGCGGTTCCAGAGCATGCACGCCTCCTACTACCACCAAGCCCACGCCTGCATCATGGTGAGGGAGTCTGGGCCGGGAGCTGGTGGGATTTGGGCTCGGAACGGTCCCGGTGACACTTGGCCTTTGTGTTGCTTTTATGGTTATGCTGCCATTTATTCCTTGTCTCTTCCAGTGGTTCAAAAAATTTTCCTAGATTGTTCTTTGTTCTCTCACCAGATAAAGCCCCTGTAGCTGGGCTTGCTTAGCTCTGGTCTGTCTCTCCTGGCAGTACTGTCCTCCATCTCCTGGCTCTGCTGTCCTCTCAATGTCCTCACATTTGTCCCTGTTCCCAGTTTCATGGCTCCTCACCTGCTCATGTCTCCTGGTTTGTCTCCTATTACTCCCACTTTCCACTGCACCTCACCACCTGGGAGCATGAGTCGCCTTCACTGGTGCTTTAGTTGTCAGAGGAACTAAACAGAGATGAACAGAGAACAGAGGATGCCACATCTTACCCTGCTGGGCACCGACTGTTCCCGGTGCTGGCTCCCTGTGTTGGTGGCAGGAACTTGTCACAGGGCACAGTCACAGTGTAAAGGACATCAAGGGGCTGTTTCCTGCTGGCTGCATATACTAGGGCTTGTGGATACTCTCCCTTTCTCTTTCATCCTTTCTAACAACACCCAGTTTCCTTTGTCATGTCCTCCTGGGAACATTCTGGATTCTGTCCTTGTGTTGCTCAGAGATGTCCCAGGCTGCTCGGAGCTGTCCAGGGTCAGTCACAGCTGTCCTGGATTGGCCCTGGCATAGCTGGTTCTCTTTTGGAAGGTGTTTGATGTGCAGCGGAAGGTCACCTACAAGAACCTGAACAGCTGGTACAGGGAGCTGAGGGAATTCCGCCCGGAGATTCCCTGCATTGTGGTGGCCAACAAGATTGATGGTGAGTGTACCTTCTGCACCCAGCCTCCCAGGGTTGTGGTGGGATTCACTCTTATGTCTCTTGGGTCCAGAGGATTTCCTGAGTCCCCTGGGCTGGGTCCTCTGCTGATCTCGCCTGCTGTCTCACAGGTGGTTTTCCTATGTCACCAGCAGTTAAAAATGCAGATTGGATCCATTTGAGGTTTATCCCAGTGATGTCCTTTCAATTCCTTCCTTACCACCAGAAAGAACCCAAAGGTGATTGGAGCAGCACCTGGTCAAAAATGGCAGGAAAAGGAGAAAAAGCTGTTTTATGGCTTCCCCAGATCACTCAGGGATGGCCTTGGTACCCCTTCTTCAGCCTGCACAGGCTCCTCTGTGCTGAAGTGCCTCAATGTACCTGCTGGCAAAACTGTTCACCTGGCTCTGCAGGTGGCTGGAAGGTTCCCTCCCGTTGGGAATGCCAGCCAGTCCTTCAAGATTGCTGGGGCTGTGGCTCTCTGGGTCCTGTGGCAGTGCCTGGTGTGGCACCCAGGGGACGCCCACCCTCGGGATCTCCTGCCCTGTCTGACTGACCCTGTCTCCTTTGTCTGCCCCAGCGGATATGAAGGTGACCCAGAAAAGCTTCAACTTTGCCCGGAAGTTCAGTTTGCCCTTTTACTTTGTGTCTGCTGCCGACGGCACCAACGTGGTGAAGGTGAGATGGGCTGGTTGACTGCTGGGCTCGGTGTCCGTGGGGCCCCTCAGCAGCCCAGGGACACGGGGGCTGCTGTGGGCACGGGCAGCGGCAGATGGGCTGGTCCATCAGTTCAGCTCCCTGAGGGGCTGGTGGCTACCGAGTTTGCAGAGGTTCCCTTGGGATTTGGGAACAGTCTCCATCTTCTACAGAAACCCAGTGCCCATGTGCCCGATCCTGGGAGTGATGGGCCTTGTCCTTTCCCCCAGCTCTTCAACGATGCCATCAGACTGGCCGTGGCTTACAAACAGCACTCGGGAGACTTCATGGACCAGGTCCTGCAGGAGCTGGAGGTAGGGAAGGCTCTGTCCCTGCTCCCTCTTTCCTGCAGGAGCTGGAGGTAGGGAAGGCTCTGTCCCTGCTCCCTCTTTCCTGCAGGAGCTGGAGGTAGGGAAGGCTCTGTCCCTGCTCCCTCTTTCCTGCAGGAGCTGGAGGTAGGGAGGGCTCTGTTTCTC
>NW_016690548.1:128246-129407 GCF_001604755.1 Lepidothrix coronata | reverse complement strand
CATGGGACAGGGCAGCCCTGGGATAGGGGACATGGGACAGGGCAGCCCTGGCAGCGATGGGGACCCGGGGCTGGGAGGGCGCCGGGCCAGGCCCAGCCCGTGCCATGTTTGGGGTCAGGGGGTCCCTGTGCTGGCGGGGGCTGAGGGACTGGTGCCACGCTCCCACCTGGCAGGTGTCGATGCCGCCCTGCGGGTACCCAGCACACAGGTTTTCGGGGTGCACGGCCCCCCCATACCACCGGCTGCTGTTACAGAGCTCTGTGTCCATGAGGTGGACCTTGGCCTCCTGCAGCACCACATCTGGACCAGGAGTTGTAGGAAAAGAGGGGAATGAGCCTCCAGATGAGGGCCAATGAGCCTCCAGCAGCTCATTCCACAGCACCCATCCCCTCCCCTGCCTTGTGATGGACCCCTTCCCCAGAACTGGCTTTGCCCCTGGAGCAACACTGTCCCCCTGTGTCCCTGCTGTTGGCTCTGGGGAAAGGGCCAGGCCCATCTCTCCAGAGTCTTCAGGGAGTCACAGAATGGTTTGGGCAGAAGGTTCCTTAAAGCTCATCCAGTGCCACCCCCCACTCTGGGCAGGGACCCCTTCCCCCAGCCCAGGCTGCTCCGAGACCTGGCCCTGCTGATGTCCTGCAGCCACAGCTGGACTGTGGTTGTGCCCAGCCCATGTCCATGGGGTCCCAGCCCATGTCCCTGGGGTGCCCAGCCCACGTCCATGGGATGCCCAGCCCACGTCCATGGGGTGCCCATCACACCCTCAGGGTACATGTCCTTGTAGGGCCTCACCTCCTGGTGTGGCGAAACTCCATCCCGCGATGTAGCAGGATTTCAGCTCAGAGACCCTCACCGAGGTGTCGGGCACACAGCCCAGCTGGATGTAGTCACTGCACTCCACGGGCCGGTCCAGCTCCAGCAGGGCAATGTCGTTCCTTGCCGTGGCAGCCACATAGTGCTGGTGCACCAGGATCCTCTGGATGTGCCTCACCTTGGCCTCGGGTCCCGGCTGAGTCAGATCCGTGGCCCCGATCACCACGTCCCAGCGGTAGACGTCCCTGAGGGACAGATGGAGAGAGGGGTGAGAGGGAGCAGAGCCACGGACTGTGGCAGCTTCCCAGCCTTCTGCTTCCCAAGGGAGAGAGGGAAGCAGAGAGGAAAGAG
>NW_016690548.1:119178-126911 GCF_001604755.1 Lepidothrix coronata | reverse complement strand
TGGAGTCTTCTCCAGGCTGACCAGCCCCAACTCTCTCAGCCTGTCATGCCCTTCTTCCCACCCTGAGTGAATATTTTAAATGTTGTGAGCCTTGCTGTAAAACAGTAGTGCACTGCTAGTTCACTACATTCTCCTTCTACGTATGTTTATTTACATCCATTCCAGAAAGGCACCTGACTTTATTCCAATACCTCAATAAATGAAAGTTTCATTTTTCTGCTCTGTAATTTGTTGAAGTAGTTTGTAGGAAGATGCCTGAGGGTAAAAAGATAACGGTACTAAATTATAGGGGGAAATACAGTTGCTAACTCTGGGTGGAACACAGTCAGTATTCCCGACCTCCCACACAGCACAATCCAACGGGGACTCAGTGGAGGGTGGAGCAGAGTGGAGACCCCGTGGCTCTGTCAGAACCTTGCAGAGGAGGGAACTCGGTGGTACCTTGTAGCTGATCAGCTGCACAGCAGCTGGAAGCCAAGGGAGATAAAGGAAGGTAAAGTCCTGCTGTGCAATTGGCAACCACGGCCAAATCCCTCTCCTCGGACTGCCCGTGTCCCATCTCAAGGTTGTCTCAGGCACTGGACAGAGACGCCCGTCCCCACGGTATGACCACCCCTCACTGAGTGAGATGGATGACTAAAGTCACTCAGGCTCCACCTAAGCATAAATAAAAATGATTGAAGGGACTTAAGAAGAAGTGGGGGAAGACTCCGTTGTAACTTTGGGATCAGTCAGGGCTGAACCTGTCTCTGTGCCATGTGGGCCCATTGGGTAAGAACTGTACCCTGTGCATGCTGAATCAGTAGCTCAGGGCAGCTTTTCTTGGGGATTAGAGCTTGTCTGTGCATTGCTTTGATTACATTTTTGAAGTTAGATACTATCACCAGCAATTTTCAAGCCTTACAATTTATTAATAAAGAGGGTTATTCTGTCAACCATTCATGTGAGTCCTTCATGGGTGCTGGCAGCCACCAGAAGTGGGTGAAGGTGTGGAGACCCAAGAGGGGGTTTCTGTGTTTGGCATGTGACCCTGAACAAGTCAGTCAAACCACCCCTAACTTATCTCAGGTTTAGTTATAATTTACTACCAGACCTAGTGAACTGCTCGGTGAAGGGTCCCCGTAACGGGACACTGACTGGTCGGGCACAAGGGTCTCGGCTTTCCTGGGGCACCAACAGACCAATCAAACACTGAGGGTTTGGGGAAATCTCCCCTTTTCACATGGCAGAGTTATTCAGAATCTTTGGGGAGATACACCTCCTATTTGTAGTTTTGTTTTAACCACTTTGAATTTTAGTCAGTGTTAAATCTAGGGCCTATGAGCCTTTACAGTCTGGCATTTTTCTTGCGGAAGAAAGAAGAGCTTTTTGGGTTTCTTTGTAGATTTAGGAAATGGAATGTTAAATACCTAAATACAGAATATTTTTCCAGTGGTCAGATCATGCTCCATGTATTTTAAAAATTTTCTTCCCAATATCCCATCTAACCCTGACTTTATTACACCCTGACATTAGTAAAACCCCCCCAATCCTCTGGATGTTAGAAAAATATGAAAATTAATAGTATCACCTGAGGATTTGGACTGTGATATTTGGGAAAGCCCAGATGAAAATGCTGGTGAGGCAGAATGGGACTCAGATGAAACAATTGAACCCCCATGTCCTAGAGAGGAAGAGGTTCCAGACTTAAAAATAAGACCTGTAATTAAGACCAAAGTGCCCGAAGGACCCCAAGGAGGTCAGAAGAGGAACGTGGTCAGAACCCCTCCCTGGGACTCCCCTGCAACTGGCAAATCTACAGGAAAAACATGGACAAACCCAGGGCAGTCAGGGGAAATGAGAAGAACAAAAAGCCTCCACAGGAATGACACCCCCCAGCCCTTTGGAAACACGAAAGGGAAAAACCCACCAAGCACTGGGCGACCCTTGGCCCTTCTCACCAGGCACATTGTGACTTATCAGTGGTCAGGCCCCTTATCTATTTACCAGTAGGACCTAGAAACAACCTTTGAATTTTCTGATTTATACAGGAGCTCAAATATATCTGATCATCTGGAAAATTAAACTTAATTTTTCAAAGAACAAGGGTGTGTTTAACAGGATTCAACGGGTAGAGTGTTAAATGTTACACTGCCAGGGTTTGTTTATGGTTACCTGGGGGAAAATGGATGTCCTCACACACATTTGCAATCACAGATCATTTTAGGACATGATATCCTTAAAGGAAAAGTTTGGCAATTGCCCAACGGGAATGTTTGTCATTCGGGTCCACAGAAAAACCTCCATATAGTAAATTTTCTGGAAAAAACAGAAAAATGAATCTATTAGAAATGGCTCCAGTTTTACCTGCTTTGGCTGTGACTAATATCAAACAGTGCCCTATTCATCCTGCAGCCAGACAAGGGATAGATAAAGTAATTAAATATTTAGAACAAAGGGATATTGTTGCTGATAATGTCGGAACGGCCAAAGTGACACAGGTATCAGACGTAGTCCAGGTGTAAGGTGAACAGGAAGCTGTTTACTGCTCTCAAGTGTTCCTTTTATACTCTTTGTACACTCTCGTGCCACAACACAATTGGTCAACAGCCTCAAGCATAAAAAACTGTAGACACTGCACACACTCTTACTGGTGACACTGAGGACACTGTGCATGCTGTGACATGCTGTTGGTGACACTGTACACATTTTGACTGGGGACCTTTGGTCTGGGCTGCACTACGTTTGTTCCGTCCGGCATCACAGTAAATATTTCCTAAAAGTTGTTTACATTCCTCGTCACTAATTGCCAGGCTGCTGACAGGTTCTCTGCCAACCCCGACAGGATATTGTATTTGGGATACACTCCTCATACAACTCTCCTGTTTGGCCAGTGAGGAACTGGGTGGGAGTGATGTTTGACAACTGATTGTCAGGGGCTGATACAGGACCACCCACTGCAGTGTCCCAAGCACTGCCAGTCTCACGGGCAGCTGAACGTGCAGGGATGGCAGTTCTGGGTGTAAAAGGCAGTTCTGGGTGTAAAAGGCAGTTCTGGGAGTAAAAGGCGTGTTCTTCATGGGGCCACTTCGGGAGGGAGATAAACCCGAGTTTGCATTTCCTTGGGAGGGAACACAGTACACCTTTAATCATCTGCCCCGAGGGTATAAACACTCACCTACAGCTGCTCACGATGCTTCAGCTGAACTCCTTCGACAAATAGAAATCCTGAAAGGAGCACAAATCGATCACTAAAGTGATGGTGTGTTGACAGGAGGTGAAGAGGAAAGTGCAGTAAGAACAACAGCACAAATATATAGAATAAATTAAATGAGGAGGTGACAGAAGTGCCCTCTGCCAAATGCCAAGACCCCTCTGAAGAGGTGACATTCCTGGGAACCTGGTGGATTGCAGGTCAGGCTGTAATCCTGCATGAAACCATTACAAAATTGGATGCCATAGGCACTCCTACTATTAGAAAGGAACTTCAAGAGATCTTGGGTACCTTAGGATACTGGAGAAATCATGTTCCTGGGTTTTCTATGACCCTCGTATGCATTAATGAGGCAAAAAAACAGACCTGGAAGTGGCTTGATAGTAACAAACAGGCTTTGCAAACACTGATAGAAGAGCTAAAAACATATCAGTCACTTGGGCCAGTTCAGTCCAGTTATCCTATAATAGCTGAACTGGGTTTTGCTGAAGAGGGGACTTGCTGTAATATGTTCCAGAAAGGCCCTCATGGACACAAATGGCCCTTAGGGTTCAGTTCCATAGCATTAAAATACACTGAAGAAAGATACTGGGAAAGGGGATCATTATCTCTGACCTGAGCTCTTAAACAAATAGAAAAAATCAACCAGCATCAGCCTTGCAAGTCCAAGGACCTTTCAACCTGTCAGCCAGTATTAGGAAGGGTGGTGCTCCACCAGGTGGGACTGCACAGGGACCAGCAGTACACAAATGGTGTGCCTGTGTCTCATGAGTCACAGATCAAATGGATATAACTGAAGGGTTGACAAAACCTTCCAAATTACCATAGCTGTGCCCCCAGGTATGCTGGCTCTGCACCAGCCACATAAAGAGTCCTGTACTTGATGCTCCTGCACTTCCCTCAGACTCTGAAGTTAAAGGTGTCTGGTCTACTGAGGCCTCAGCCAAACACACTGATGGTAAATGGAAGTACAGAGCAGCTGCTCTGAGTGTTCAGGCAGGAAGGGAAGCAGCAGCAGGAATGGGAAGTGCAGAGGTGGGAGAGCTGAAAGCTGCACTGCTGGCAGTAAAAGAGAAGGCAAGGACAAGGTGTGTTGGTTCCTATGCAGTCTGGGCCGGTGCCACACAGTGGTTGTGTCAGTGGGAAGCTGTAGATTGGCAAGTGAATGGAAAAGGGGTTTGGAAGAAGGAAGGTTGGTGGTTGTTACAGGCTCAATGCCCACAGTCCACAGAGACGGGTAAAAGCTCGTGCCAAGTTTCAAGCCTTACAGACTTATTGGAACAACCAGCTGGATCAGATGACAAACATTAAAAAGATAAGAATTGATCTGTTGGAAGATCCTCAGCACTGGTACCAACTGGGCAAGAGGCTGCACTGTAAATTAGGGCAAAGTGGACAGGAAGCTTTAGTTTTTGCAGCACAAAGTAGAGGGTGGCCATCGAGCAGAATGATTTGTAAAGACATTCTCACACAATGTCCCCGGTGCCAGTTAAGACTTGGACAAAATCACCCAGACCAGGCACCGCCTTTACATATCAAAAGCAACAAAACACTCTGATCCACTCGGCGAATTTATTGTATTGGCCCTCTGGGGACATCCAGTGGCTGTAGGGACACACCGACAGGCGTGGGAGGGGTCTCTGGGCTGTCACTGCCACTTAAAGCAGACGTGCTGATGCCAAAGCTGCTGTTTTGGGACTCAGTAGCTGGTTTTCCAGTCTCCCTGTCCCAGACTGTACAAAGTGACAATGGATCACAATTCAGCAGTGGGATGGTACAAGACTGGGCCATAAGGGAAGGTATCAAACAAGTTTTCCACACACCTTATTATCCCCAAGCAAACGGGGTCGTGGAGCTGGAAATTGTTTGCTGAAAGGCTCCCTTAGGCCACATGAATCTGAATGGGATAAAAGATCACCAGATAAATATATATATAAATATATAAATATATATATATATATCAGATAAATAACCGATATGGACCAATGGGTCATCCTGTTTCACGAGCTTTCTTGAGCCCTCTGTCTCTTGAATCAGCTCCAAATGATAAAATTGAAGCCTTTCAGGGTGGCACAAAGGTGGGCCAACCAGTTGTGGTCAAATTGCCCCAAGCTGGGATTGTACCTGTGACTCCGATGGACACTCGAGGCCCATTAGCCTGGGTTGGCTCCTGATTCTGGTGGCCACCAACACAGGATCAGCTCGTGATGGATATTTCCCACCTTCTGAACTGAGGAAATGAACCCGACCCACGCAGCACAGCTGCTGAGATATAAATTGTTTTATGTGAGAGAGCAGTGGCTGGATTGGTCATCACCCTGATGGTAACACCTGGCACCCTGCAGTGGAGAGCAATATCCTTCAAGAGCCTGGGGGCTGCCTCAGCATGGACTCGGAACACATCTCAGGGGCCTCCAAGGGTCTCCCTACAGCTGGGAGATGGTGTTGTCAGGCATCAGCACCTGTTGGAATGGACACTACCTGGTTAAAGAGCTGCTGGAACACTGATCTACACAAACTGGTACAACAATTGCAAAAGGACAGTTGAAAAACATGAATCACTGTCCGTCATGATGTGGAAAAAATACCCTCTATCCTAGAGCAAGTGAAAAGGGGTGGAGAACATCACTAGTGGGATGACTGGTTTGGATGGTCCCCAAGCACAGCAGACTTTCTGAATTTAATGTTGCTGTAATATTGTTATTAATCAGAATGTCTTTTTATTAGGATACTGACCATTCCAGAAGTGCATAAAATTGAAATAACAGAATCAATAGCTAGTTCTATATTATACTCAGTTTAATAGTGCCAACTCTAACTGATTTTTCTAAGAATTTTGTATGTAGAAGTGTAATGTGTGATGATAATATAGCTAACACTCTTTTAAACTTACATGAGTTAAGATAAAATAGTAAAACTCAGGAGCTTGGTGTATCTCAGCATAGTTGACAATAATGTGCACATATGCAGTGGGTGCTTTTATAGGGCAAGAGGTACCTGCATTCCAGGTACCAGTCTGGCTCATCACCCCGAATCAACGTCCTGGTAGTGAGGCAAAGATTTGGCAGATAAGCTGCTAAACTGACCTGGAGACATGGGACTGACAGTCAATCCCTTTATACTATAAAAGGCCAGTGCACTTTCATGTGATCAGATTCTTCTAACATACTCTTCTTGGAGTGTGTGTGGAGTCTTCTCCCTTGTAGTGGGGACAACCCTTCAAGGATTCTCCTCAAGGCTGAGAGAAAGAGATCTGCCCACAAGCACTGGTATGGTGAGTTACACTGATCTCTAATGACTGTTTCTCTTTGCTAGCTTTAATATAATTGCCTTGACATAGTGCACTATACTACACACTACCAGTAGTTTTAGTTTTTATATTGTGTAGTAAAACATTGTTATTAATATCTTTTGTCTATCTGTCATAATGAATAATTCCTTTTATATAAATATACCCAGTTTGCCATCTTTAGTCCTGTGGGACAAAGTTGTACTTACATTGCTGACAAAGTCTGGGGCTAAGATGGGATCCAGCCGCCCCCAGGCTCCTCTCTGAGGAGTTTAGAAAGCCAGGGGGTCCCTTCTTCAACTCAAGAGGAGGGCTTCTCCAACAAACTTTGTCTAAAGCCCCACTCCTACCTGTGACAGTCACTCCACCACCTCCCTGGGCAGCCCATTCCAATATCTAACCATCCTTTCTGTGCAGAAATTATTCTTCATGTCCAGCACCCCCAGGTCCTTCTCTGCCGGGCCACTTTCCAGCCCCTCCACCCCAGCCTGGAGCTGCAGGGGGTTGTTGTGGCCAAAGTGCAGGACCCAGCACTTGTTCTTGTTGACCTTCAGCCCGTTGGCCTCAGCCCATGGATCCAGCCTGTCCAGATGCCTCTGCAGAGCCCTCCTGCCCTCCAGCAGATCCACACTCCCCCCAGCTTGGTGTTGTCCAGTTTGCTAATGGTGGACTGCATATCCTCATCCAGATCACCAAAAAAGAAATTAAACAGGGCTGGGCCCAACACTGATCCCTGGGGACACCACTAATGCCCGGATGCCAACTGGATGCAGCACCATTCCCCCACTCCCTGGGCCCTTAACCCAACACAGAGTGTCCTGTCCAAGCCGTGGCTGCAGCTTTTCCAGGAGTGTGCCATGGGAGACGGTGCCCAAGGCTTTGCTGAAGTCCAGGCAGACACATCCACAGCCTTCCCTCACCTAAGCCCGTGCTGGTCAGGTGTGCTGGAAGGGGCTACGTTTTGCAGCAGGCAGGAGGGGCACAGCCAGGGCCCGGGGTCATTCTGTACCACCCAGGGGGGTCTTGTCTCCTCTTTAACAGCTGGCACAGGGTGGGGCTGGGTGGGACCAGTTCGCCCAGAACAACGACCTGTGAATTGCTTCCTGTCTTGTAAACTGTTATTGGCATTGTTGTTACTGTGCCTTTTCTTATCTCATCGCTGCTTCCAGTCACCTGTGTGTGACACCTGTGTGTGTGTGACACCTGTGTGTGTGACACCTGTGTGTGTGTGACACCTGTGTGTGACACCTG
>NW_016690548.1:114709-117384 GCF_001604755.1 Lepidothrix coronata | reverse complement strand
TGTCCCTACTGTGTCACTGTCCCCCCCGTGCCCCACTGTGTGTCCCTGTGCCCCACATGTGTCCCTACTGTGTCACTGTCCCCCCCGTGCCCCACTGTGTGTCCCTGTGCCCCATAGCGTGTCCCTACTGTGTCACTGTCCCCCCCGTGCCCCACTGTGTGTCCCTGTGCCCCACATGTGTCCCTACTGTGTCACTGTCCCCCCCGTGCCCCACTGTGTGTCCCTATGCTCCATAGCGTGTCCCTACTGTGTCACTGTCCCCCCCATGCCCCACTGTGTGTCCCTACTGTGTCACTGTCCCCCCCATGCCCCACAGTGTGTCACTGTCCCACCTGTGCTCCAGAGCATGCCCCTGTACCACAATCCCGTGCATCCCCCCGCCCCGTTCCTGTCCCCCCCCATGCCTCACAGCGTGTCCCCCCCCGGTCCCTGTCCCGCTGTGTGTCCCCCCATGTCCCCCAGTGCCCCAGAGAGCAGAGCCGATGACAAGTGGTGTCAGTACATGTTGGGGGCACGGGGAGGACACACAAGGGGGGATACAAACGTCACTTGGGCACTGGGGGGGCAATAAATACCAGACCCCCCCGCGGGGTTCTGCCAGGGCACAGGGGGCTGAGGAAGGGCTGCAGGGATGGTGACAAGGTCACGGTGACAACTCCCGGTGTCCTTGGGGTGTCCCTGGCCCTCCCTCCCCGCTGTCCCTCCCTGCCCGTGGGCGGGATCCGGCAGGATCCGGTGGTGGCACTTCCCCATCACGGGACACGGCTGAGACACCATCACAGGGCACCCACGGGGCCCCCCCGGACCCCTCAGGGACACATTAGGGTCCCTCTGTCACCCCCAGACCCGTGGGACACCCTCAGGGACCTGACAGCACCCACAGGGACCCTCTGTCACCCCCAAGGAGCCCCCAAGCAGCACCCTGGGGTGGGCTGGGGACCCCATGGGGTGGGGACCAGCAGACATGGGGCACAGGCCCCCGGGAACCCCCAGGTGGGTTTCCCTGTCGTGGAGACCCCGTGGGATGCCAGGGGCTGTTTTGGGGCACCAGGTGGGGTCTGTTGCAGCTCATCGGGAGTGAAGAGACCGGGGGGGCTGGGGAGGTGCCACGGGCTGTGTGGGGGTGCTGAAGGGGTCCTGGGGGTGCCCATCACAGGTGGTCGGGCACGAGGAGGCCACAAGCGCAGCACAGAGGGGCAGTTTGGGGGGGCTGAGGGGGTTTGAGGATACTGGGGGGGTACCAGGGGTACTGTTTGTGGTTTGGCGGTCCAGAGGATGTTCAGGAGGGGTCCTGTGGCATTTGGAGGTACCAGGGAGGGTTCTGGGGGTCCCGGGGAGGCTGGAGGTACCGAGGGGGGCTAGGGGGGCCCGGGGGGATTTGGAGGTACGGGGGGGCTGGGGGGTCCCGGGGGCTCTATCGCAGCTCGTCAGGAGCAAAGAGCCCGCGGGCGCGGCGCAGCACCGAGTCCCGGGCCGGGTCGTACGGGTGGTCCTTGGAGGGGATCTCGAGCACCGCGGGCAGCGCCCGGGCGTGGGCTGCGACCGCCGGCCGGATCTGCTCCGCCAGCGCCTGCGAGATCAGGATCATCCCCACGTCCTCCCGCGCCAGGAAACCCCTGGAAGAGGGAAACGGAGGGTCAGGGGGGCACAGAAAACCTCACCCACGGGTGGGGACCCCAGCGCGGTGGTGGGACAGGGCATTCCTGGGATTCCTTGGACCCCCTAAGCACCCTTGGGACCCCCCCCGACACTCCTGATATCCCTCTGACACCCCCCGAGGGGCTCCTGGGACCTTCCAGACCCCAAATCCTCCCATACCCTCCTGAAACCCCCAAACCCTCACCCGAGACTCCTGGGTCCCCTCTCCAACTGCTCCAGACCCCCCCGAACTTCTGGGATCCCCTAGACTCCAAAATCCGCCCAGACCCTCCTCAAGGACCACTGAGACCCCCTCCAGGGACCACCCCAGGGACCCCTCGGACCCCCCAGCCCCTCCTGAGCCCACTCAGAGCCCCCCGGGACGCCCTCGTGCCCCCCCACCGAAAGGTCTCCTCGATCTCGGCCAGGCTCGTCTCCTTCTCCACCACCAGGAAGTTGGGCCGCCGGTGCTTGTCCAGCTCGCCGATGCCGCCCAGCAGGAACCCGGTCACCGTGTCCTCATCGCCCATCACGGCGATCAGCTTCCCGCGGCCCGCCATGCCCGGGCCGCGCCGGGACCGGGGCCCGCCGGGGTCGGGACCCTCCGAGAGCCGCCGCCGGGACCCGCCGGGATCGGGACCCTCCGGCAGCCGCCGCCGGGACCGAGATCGGGATCTGGACCGACCGGGAGCGACCGGAACCCGCCGGGAGCCGCCGCCGCCGCTTCCGGGTCCCGCCGCCGCCGTGCTGGACACGCCCCCCAGCTCGCCCCGCCCACCGCCGCCCCGGGAACTCGACACTCCGCCCCCCCGCCGGTGAGCTCCGCCCTCTCCGCTGGTGAGCTCCGCCCCCTCCGCCGGTGAGCTCCGCCCCCTCCGCCGGTGAGCTCCGCCCCCCCGCCGGTGAGCTCCGCCCCCTCCGCCGGTGAGCTCCGCCCCCTCCGCCGGTGAGCTCCGCCCCCCCGCCGGTGAGCTCCGCCCCCTCCGCCGGTGAGCTCCGCCCCCTCCGCCGGTGAGCTCCGCCCCCCCGCCGGCGAG
>NW_016690548.1:110796-113783 GCF_001604755.1 Lepidothrix coronata | reverse complement strand
CAGCAGCATGTTTGTGTCTGGGGGGGCACAGGAGGGGTCACCCTGAGCTTGAGACCCAAGAGCCTCCCACTGCACCCCAAACCCCAACACTGCACCCAAGTTCCCCCCCTAGGAGCCCCCGGTCCCCCCTGCTGACCCCCATCTCCTCCCCAGACCCCCTGCCCCCTCACCGGCCTTGCTGCAGTCCACTGTGAAGTGGTTCTTGTGGCCCAGGCGGGCGGTCGCCAGCCCCGGCCCTCGGGCCACCACTTGCCCTGCGTCCGACGGGGCCTTGGTGACCCCCCCAAAGGCGGGGGGGCCCCGCGAGCCCCCCCGTGCCACCGGCTCCACCAGCACCGTCGAGGTCTCGTGCAGGCTGTGCCCCCCCGACAGCCGTGGGCCTGGGGAGCACAGGGGGGACACTGTCAGCCCCTGCCATGGGGACACCCCCCCGCCACACCGTGCTGGGGGGTCACAGCGACACCTTCCAGGGACAACCCATCATGTCACCCTGGGGCTCTTTCACCATGTCACCCAACCCCAGGACCCCCTACACCACTGCCCTGGGGACCCCCTATCGTGTCCTGCTGGGACTGCCTGTCACACCACCCTGGGAACACCCTCGTTCATGTCACTCTGGGGGTCCTGCCACCTCCCTGCCACCCCCATCATGCCCATCATTGACCCTTGTCACTCCACACTGGGGACCCCCGAATTCCCCCCCCGGATCCCCTTCATCCATCCCCCCATCCCCATGTCCCCCCTGGCCGTACCGGTGACCTTGGCCTTGAAGGGGCTGCCCACGATGTGGTGGGGGCCCCCATACTTGATGGAGATGAGGTAGTTGCCAGGGGCCATCGGGGTGTAGGTGACGCGGTGGCCCTCGGGGACCTCAGTGCAGTCCAGCTCCACCTTGGAGGGGCCGTCGATGGTGACAGCCAGTGCCCCTGCCCCTGCATTGGCCGTCTGCACCAGGAACTCCGAGGGCACCCCTGGGACACAGGGGACATGAGGATGGCACCGTGGGGGGGACACCGTGACCCCATTGTGGCCACCACCCATGGCCACATCCCCATCATGGCAATTCCTGCGGCCACATTTCCACTGCCACCGACATGGCCACATCTCCATCATGGCCACCGTCACGGCCATGGTGTTGACCATGGCCCGTCCCCATCCCCACTCCATGGCCACGTCCCCATCCCCAACCCCCTCCCACGGCCGTGTCCCTGTCCCCACAGCAGTGTCACCTGTGCGGCCGCCCTCGAGGCCGGGCCCGAAGGCAGTGACGAGCCCGGGGTCCCCGGCCTGGCTCTGCTCGCCCACGCGGATGTTGAAGGGGCTGCCGGGCACGTGGCGCCCGTTGAAGCGCAGGTCGATGGAGTGCACCCCGTTCTCACGCGGCAGGAACCCCAGCGCGTACCGGTCTGGGGGACACAGACATGGCACCGTGTCCTCGAGTCCCCATGTTCTGTATCCCCACACCCCGTGTCCCCACACCCAATTTTCGCACAGCAGGAACCCCAGTGTGTACTGGTCTGGGGGAACATCGTGTCACAGCAGCGTCCCCATGTCCCATATCCCTATGTCCTATGTCCCCGTGTCCCCATGTCCCTGTGTGTCCCCGTGCCCACACCCCATTCTCACACGGCAAGAACTCCAGCATGTACCAGTCTGGGGGGACAGACTGGTGTGTCCTGTGTCCCCATGTCCCTCTGTCCCCATATACCTCATGTCCCCAAGCCCCACGTACCCACATCCCATGTCCCCATGTCCTGTGCCCTGTGTCCAACCCCCCCATCCCCAAGCCCGGTGTCCCCGCAGTGTCCCCTCACCGCTGTCCAGCTCGGACACATAACACTCCTCCACCACCCCCGCGGGCGTGTGCACTTTGGCGTCGATGACACCGCGCGCCCCGTTCAGCTGCACCGCGAACGACGCCGGCTGGTTCACGGCCACCGTCTCCTGTGGGGACACCACGGTGGCATCAGAGACACAGGCAGGATGGGGGGCACCAGGGCAGAGGGGACACCGTGGGGCCCAGGGGTGACACAGGGGTGCCAGGTGGCCAGGAGTGACAGCAGGGAGGGTTCCAAGGGTGACGTGAGGGAGAGAGAGGTGGCCCCAGAGGGTCCCAAGGGTGCCACAGGAGACCCAAAGGAATGGGAGTCCCAAGGGTGCCACAGGGGCTCAGAGTGGCCCAGGGGTGACCTGGGGACCCAGAGAGTGTCTAGGAGCCCAGGGTGCCCCAGGGTGACACAGTGGGTGTCCCCAGTACCTGCAGGCTGGTGACAGTGAGGCGCCGGGCGTCGTCGGAGTGGGAGGCGACAGGGACGACAAAGGGGCTGTCGGGGATGTGCTCCTCGTTGAACTTGATGGACACTTCATAGTCACCTGGGGGACACGGGGACAGTCAGGCGGGGACCCCACACACCAGGACCTCACACAAGGGGACCCCACACATAAGGACTGTGTCCCCTGCACCCTCCCTTGGGGACACCTGTGCACAGAGACATCTTTATCTGGGGACACCCTCACCTGGGGACACCTTCATACTTGGGGATACTTTTGCATGGGGGTCCCCCCTTGTACGAGGGTCCCACAGTCCTGGCCCCAGGCTGAGCACCCTTGGTGGGGGGGCAGGTGCTTGGTGTGTTGGGGGTGTTGGGGGGCAGCCCCCTCTCACCTGGCTCCTGCACCAGGTAGGAGACACCACAGGAGCCGTCCTTGCGGTCCTCGAAGGAGATCTCTGCCTTGCTGGGCCCCTCGACGGCGATGGAGAGACCCCCCGCGCCCGCCTCGCGTGTCCAGATGCTGAACTCGGCTGAGGGGGGGGCACCAGGTCACCCTGGCCCCCAGTGGCACTCCAGGACAGTGACACCCCTCACAGACCTGCACCCACCCCCCATGGCACCCAGATCCCCCACAGCACCCCCACATTGCCCCCACACCCAACTGTACCCAAATCCCCAAACACAGCACCCAGAGCCCCCCAATTTCACCAACAT
>NW_016690548.1:104107-110175 GCF_001604755.1 Lepidothrix coronata | reverse complement strand
CCTGGCTGACCCCCCCGTACCTGGCAGACCCCCCCATCCCAGGCAGAGCCCCCCCGTTCCTGGCAGACCCCCCGTACCTGGTGTGCCAGCCACGGCGCGCTGAAGGCCGGTGCCCCCCGCGCGCACCTTGTGGGCACCGCCCTCTCCCAGGGGCCCCACGGTGAACTGGAAGGGGCTCCCTGGCACGTGCTGCCCGCGGTCCTTGACGCTCACCGAGTGGGGTCCCGTCTCCTGGGGCACGAAGCGCACGCTGTAGACCCCCGCGGCCCCCGGCACCACCTCGGCCTCGCGCCGCTGCCCCGACGGGCTCAGCACCTGCGCCGTCAGCTCCTGCACCGACGCCTCGCCTGCGGGCACACATCTCATCACCCCGGGCACCTGGGCACCCCAGCATTACCTCAACATCACCCCATCATCACCCCATTACCGTGCCACTATGGCACCCCATCACTGTGGCGTGTTGTCACCCTGTCACCAGGGCACCTTGTCACCCTGTCACCAGGGCACCTTGTCACCACATCACTCTATCATTCTGTAAATCTGGCACCCGAACACTAGGGCACCCCAGCACCTCAGCACCATTGTCACCCTGTCACTGCATCACCCCACCACCCCATCACCAGGGCACCCTGGCACCCCAGCACTCAGTCACACTGTCACTTTCACCTCACCATCCTGGCCCCAGGGTGCCCTGACATCCAGACACCCACTAGAGCCCATGTGCACCCCCTGTGCCCCTTCACACACAGGACACACATGCACTTGCCAGCGTGCACATGGCACGTGCCAGCGTGCACAAGCACATTCACATGTGAGTTTGCACACTCATGCCAAGGGCACACACAACCCTCTCAGCAGGTGTGGACCTGCCATAAGCACACACACCTCGTGTGAGCACACACTCCATGAGTACACACACCCCGTGAGCAGCTGTGCACCCCCTGGAGCACACACACACCCCCTGTGAGCACACACCCCCCCTGTGAGCACACACACAGCCCCTGTGAGCACACACACAGCCCCTGTGAGCACACACACCGCTGTGCAAGGGCACTCCTACGTGCAAGTGTGCTCAGCCCTCATGCAAGCCCACTGCCTTGCACAGCCAGCCCTCGTGCAAACCCAGCCCTGTGCAAACCCAGCCCTGTGCAAACACCTACTGGTGCTCCCCTACACCCAGTCCTTGTGTCCCCTACACCCAGTCCTTGTGTCCCCTACACCCAGTCCTTGTGTCCTGCCCCAGAGCACGTGGCCCTCGTGCAAACGCACCCACGTGTGCCAGTGCAGCCGCCCCCCGTGCAGTCACAGTGCCCTGCTCACCCACCCCCATACAGTAACAGTGCCCTGCTCACCCACCCCTGGTGCAGGCAGTGCCCTGCTCACCCACCCCTGTGCACCCCCAGCCCTCGAGCCGTGGCGCTGCCCTGCACAACCCCCGTAGGACGCACCCTCGTGTGTGCGCGCGGGGGCCCCGAAGGCGCCGATGCCCTCGCGGGGCCCGAAGGCCCCGAAGGTGCCGAAGGGCTCCGGGGGGGCTCGGGGGAAGGCGCCGCCCACGCGGGTCGACTCCTCCACGTGCACCTCGCGCGTGGTCTCCCCGCCGCGCGTCTTGCTGATCTCGGTGCGCTCCGTGCGCGTGTACGTGTGGCTGCTGCGCGTGAACGTGCGCGTCAGCCGCTCCTGCGCCGACACCATCTGGAACCAGTTCCCTGGGGAACGCCCCGCGGGGACACGGGCGGACAGCGGGGACACACGGGGACAGCGGGGACACGGGGGGACCACGTGGACACGGAGGGGACCACAGGACGTGGGCACAGAGAGGGAGGACAGAAAGGTGCCCAGAGGAGTGGTGGGGACATGGGGATGTGGATGGACACGGGGTTGGATGAACACGGGGATGGATGTAGGGATGGGTGGAGATATGAACAGGTGGAGATAGGGATGGTCACAGGGATGGAGACAAGGATGGACGCAGGGATGATGGAATCATGATGGGTGCAGACACGGGTGGTCACAGGGATGGAAGTAGGGGTTGGTGCAGGGAGGGATGGACACGGGGATGGATGTAGGGATGGTTGCAGTGATGTACGGAGCCATGGGTGGATGAAGCCAGGGATGGACACATGGACAAAGGATGTGGATGGAGGTACCGGTGAGTGGTGGCACACCCGGAGGGACGCACGGACACAGGCGCAGGTGCACGGAAGGACACGGACACAGACACACAGCGGGGAGAGAAGGAAGAAAGAGGGAGAAGTCAGAGCTGGAATGGCTGAGAGGCATCTCAGCCCACGGAGGAGGAGGAGGATGGAGGATGAAGGAGAAGAGGAGGAGGAGGAGGAAGGCCAAGCCTACCTGGGATTTTGAGGTTGAGGTCACAGGTGCTGCCAACGGTGGCGATGGAAGGTGCCTGCCGCCGGCGCGTGATGCTCTCCTTCATCCGGCCCTCACCCGTCACCTTCACTGTGAAGGGGCTCCCTGCAGGAGAAGGTCACCTCAGGAAGCTGTCACCCCTCCGGGGGTCCCAGCGCCCTGCACTGCACCCCTGTGCCCCCCCTTGTCCCCCTGGCCCCACCTGGAACATGTTTGTCGGCAAACTTGATGTTGATGATGTAGTTGCCGGGCTCAGTGGGGCAGTAGGTGACCTTGCAGGTGCCGTCCTCCACATCCTCACAGTTGATGTCCACCTTGCTGGGGCCCTCGATGGACAGGCCCAGCCCGCCATAGCCTGGGCGACCACAGGGACACACTCAGAGGTGTCCCATGGTGGCTCTCCCTGTCCTGGAAATGGCCACGCCATGGACACCACCCCAACCCAGCCATCAAAGCCACCACCCCACCCTTGGGTGGCTAAAACCAACACATGGTCATGGCCACCATTTCACCCTGGTCATAACCACAGCCACCACCCCATCCCGGCCCTGGCCATGGCCAACTCCCCCCGTGGGCTCACCGGCGCTGCGTGTGTCCACGATGAACTCAGCCACCTCGAAGGTGTGGCCCTCCAGCAGCCCTTGGCCCCACACCTTGACCCGGCCTGCGTCGCCAATCTCCGACTGCCCCACCAGGATCTTGAAGGGGCTGTTGGTGACGTGCTGCCCACTCTTCCGCACACTCACCACGTGCTCGCCCACCTCCTTGGGCGTGAATGAGATGCCTGGGGGGACACCATGGTCACATCCCGCCATCAACCCACGGCCACCATCACCAGCCCCTGGCCAGACACCCAGCCCTGGCCATCTCCTCCAGCCCTTGGCCACCACAACCAACCTCTGGACAGTTCTACCAACCCATGGCCACCATAACCAGCCGCTGACCATCTCCATCAGTCCCTCATCACCACCCACATCTCCTGACTATGGCCACCAATCCCTGGTGACCCAACGCCACGGGGTCACCCATCCCTGCGACTTCTCAGCCCTACTGTCCCCTGTCCCACTAAGTCCCCAAGTCTCGCATCCCCCTTTCATGGGCCCACGTCCCAGTTCTACTGCACCCATGTCCCTGTGTCCCCACAGTGTCCCCACGGTGTCCCCGTGTCCCCACGCACCGATGTGGCGGTTGGGCAGCCTCTTGAGCAGGCAGGGCTCCTCGTTGCCCGAGGGTGCGCGGATGGTGGCCGCCAGCAGGCTCAGGTCTGTCTCTGCGATCTTCAGCGACACGTCGGTCGAGGTGCCCACGTTGAGCTGGGACGTGCGCATGGAATCGTCCCCTGCAGAGACGCCGTCAGAGGGGACATCAGGTCAAGGTGGGGGCCGGGATGGATGGGGTCCCAAAGGTCATGGGATGGTGTGCCCAAGGCCCCACAAGGTCCCCGTGGTCACACGGAGAGGACACTCAGGGCCGGAGGTTGCCCAAAGACGTGTGAATAGGGTCCTCAAGTTCATGGATAGGGACCCCACAAGGTCCACATGTGATATGGTCCCCAAAGCTATGTGAGGTCCCCGTGGCCATGAATTGGGGTCCCCAAAGCTCCGTGAGGTCCCCAAGGCCATGGGATGGGGAGCCCTGGTGGCCAGGGTTGGACAAGGGACATCACAGCTGTTTGGTGGGGTCCCAGTGGCCACAAGGAAGGTGTCCCCGTGACCCCACGGGTGTCCCCATGACCACACCATAGGCCCTATGACCACACAGGTGCCCCCATGGCCACGTGGAGACCCCAAGGACCCCCAGGACCCCCAGCCCCTGCTGTCCCTCCCCATCTCACCAGTGATCTTGGCGGTGAAGGGGCTGCCCGGGATGTGTTTGTCGTCGAAGCGCACAATGATGCTGTAGTCACCGGGGGCTGTGGGCAGGTAGGACACGGTGCACGTCCCGTCCTTGTTGTCCTGGCAGGTGATCTCTGCCTTGGAGGGACCTTCCACTGCCAGCGACAGCCCACCTGGGGGTACAGGAGGTGTCAGGATGTGTCAGGAGGCACCAGGGATTTCCAGCCCCTCCTGGTAGCACTGGGGGGTCCCCATGACCGTCCCAGCTCCCTTGGCCACCACTGACCCTCGCCGGCGTCCTTGGTGACGATGGTGAAGGTGCAGGGCTTGTTGACCATCCCGTGGCTCAGCCCCGGCCCGTAGGCACTGACATGGCGCGGGTTGATGGCATCCACGTAGAACTGGAGGGGACTCCCTGGGGACATGGACAACGACAGTCAGGGGCCCCACAGGGACACCCCAAACCAAGGGGTGACCAACCAGGGACCCAACAGGGACACCCCACCACCAACCAGGGCATGGTGGTATCAACCTTCCTCAGCCACCTCCCAGTGCCCCCGGTGGCTCACCAGGGATGTGGTTGCCATCGTAGCGGATGTCCATCTCGTGCAGCCCCTTCTCGGAGGGGGCGTAGTGCACCGTCACCGTCCCGTCCTTGTTGTCGGTGATGTTGGGCCGCGCTGTCTTCCCCGAGGGCATCCGCACCTCGCCTGGGGGCACCGTGTCAGCAGGGGCACCAAGGGGGGTTGGTGCCTCACAGGGTGCTCCCTGTCCCCCTGACCCCGCCCTGTACCTGTGATCTCACCCTTCTGCACCGTGAAGGGGATGACGAGGTTGAAGGGCCGGAGGTTCTCAGCGGTGGCCGGGGGCTCATCCGTGGCCTGATTGTATGGCAGAGAGGAGGGTGAGAACCCCGTGGTGGGCTCCCAGCCCTGGGGTGGCCGTAGTGGGGGGGTGAGAACCCCGGGCTCCCAGCCCCAGAGTGACCCTCGCAGCCTCCAAACCCCACAGTGCCCACCTTGACTCTGGCCCCACGGCGCTCACCATGGTCACCCAACCCCATGGCACTCACCATGGTCTAACCCTAACCCTAACCCACCATGGTCTCCCAACTCTCTTAGCTCCATGATGGCCACCATGGTCCTGACACTGTCCCAGGGTGCCCACGAGGGTCTTGCAATTCCATGACTCCCATCATGGTCACCCAAACCCATGGAGCCCATTGTGCTCTCATTACTCCTCACTGACCAGCTCTCTGTCCCTTGGTGCCCACCATGATGTTCAACCCCACCACAGTCTCCCTACTGCATGGTGTCACCCTGGTCTCCAAAATCTCTGTCCCATGGTGCCCATTGTGCCTTCAACTCTGCCCCTTGGATCCACCACAGTCTCCCAACCCCATGGCACCCACGGTGGTCTCCCTACTCCATGCCAGAGATCTCCCAAACTCTGCCCCATGGTGCCCACCACAACCCCCCAGACTCACAGAGCCCCCCCGGTCCCCCACCCACCAGGACGTGGAAGGGGCTGTTGGGGACGTGCTCCCCTCCGAAGCGGATGGTGATGACGTATTTGCCGGGCTCGGGCGCGGTGTAGAAGATGTCAAAGGTGCCGTCGTGGTTCTCCACCACGTCCACATCCAGCTCGGCGCCGTCGGGAGTCGACACCTTGCAGGTGACCTTTCCCTGTCCCGCTGCCTTCGCGTCCACCGTGATCACCGTCTCCTCCCCGATCTGGATCGTGGGGCCCAGGCAGGCGCCTGCAGGGGAGGGCGGGGTCAGGGCCACGGGGGGACCCCAAACCTACCCCCCAAGTGCCCCCCCCCAGCCCCCCAACTGCCCCCCCGGCGCCACTTACCCA
>NW_016690548.1:81403-103569 GCF_001604755.1 Lepidothrix coronata | reverse complement strand
GGGGGTGCTGGGGGGCAGTGGGGGTGCTGTGAGGCAGCAGTGGGGCAGGTGGGGGTGCTGGGGGCAGCAGTGGGGTGCCAGGGGGCAAGGCAGGGGTGTCTGGGGTGGGCTGGGTGCTGTGGGGCAGCAAGGGGACACTGTCGGTCAGCGTGTGGATGCCATGAGGTAGGAGGGATTGCCATGGGGCAGCATGGGGACACGGTGGGTCAGCGAGGAATGCAGTGGGCCAGCAAAAGGACACCACAGGGCAGTGAGGGGATGCCACGGGGCAGCAAGGGGACACCACGGGTCAGTGAGGGGACGCTGTGGGTCAGCGAGGGAACGCTGTGGGTCAGCGAGGGAACGCTGTGGGTCAGTGAGGGGATGCTGTGGATCAGCGAGGGAACGCCATGGGGCAGCAAGGGATAGCATGGATCAGCATGAGGACACTGTGGGGCAGCCCCACCTGTGACGAGGCACTTGCTGGCATCACCGGCGGGCACGGCGAGGACGCGGAAGGGCGACGCGGGGATCTCGTCCCCCCCATACTTGACGGTGCTGGTGTAGCGCCCCGGTACGTCGGGCACGTAGGATACCGTGTAGGTGCCATCCCCATTGTCCCGGATCGACGCCTTCTTGGGCTGCCCCTCGGGGTCCTGCGGGCAACCCCCATCAGTGCCCTGTGCTCAGCACCCCGGTACGTGAGGGAAAGAGCACCCCATGTCTCCCCCTGGCACTGACCAGGATCTGCACCATGAGTAGCCCCTCGCCCGCTCCCCAGGTCCCCACATGTTCCCCCCTACGCTGACCAGGATCTGCACAGAGCGAAGCCCCTCAGCCACCCCCCATCTGTCCCCTCACACCTCCCATGCCCCCCACGTTCCCCCCCTACACTGACCAGGATCTGCACGGTGAGGAGCCCCTCGCCTGCGTCGCGGGCGTCGATGGTGAACTCGACGGGGAGGCTGGCGGGGATGCCCCCCGCGCTCAGCCCGGGGCCGCTCGCCCGCACCTTGCTGGCATCGTGGGCTGGCAGCGCCGTCACCTTGAAGGGGCTGTGGGGGGTAGGGGGTAAGGGGGGTGCCGGGACCCCCAGGCTGTGGGGGGGTCCTGTGTCCCCACCCATCCACCCCAGGTGGGGTCTCACCTGCGCGGCACCTCCTGCCCTCCGTACTTGACGGCCACGGTGTAGGGCCCGTCGGTGGCCGGGGTGTAGGTGACCTTATGGGTGCCGTCACCGTTGTCTCGGACCTCCAGCGGCTCCGGCAGCCCTGTGGGGCAGCAGGACATGTGGGGCGGTGATATGTGAGGCAGGGGGACATATGGAGCAGGGGAACATGGAGGGTGTAGAGTAGCATGTGGGGCAGGACATCCCTGAGCAGGGAACTCCATGGGGCAGGACGCCCTAGGGAGAAGGGCATCCATGGGGCTGGACATTCTGTGGAGCAGGATGTCCATGGATAGGACACCTTATAGAGTAGGGCACACCACAGGGCAGGACACCCTATGGAACATGGCATCCATGGGTTGGACAAGCCATGATGCAGGACATCTATGGGTCAGGACATCCCAAGGAGCAGGACACCCTGTGGACCATGGGATCCACTGGGCAGGGTTAGGACACCCCACAAGACAGGGCCTCCACCCCCCATGTCCCCACGTACCGGCGGGCCCCAGCAGCGTCACCTCGAGGGCCGCGCGCCCCGCGGCGCTGACGTCCACGGTGAAGGTCTGGGGCAGCCGCGCACGGACAGTGGGGCCCAGCCCCGGCCCCGAGCACGTCACCTTCGAGGGGTCCACGGCATCCCGCACCCGCACCCGGAACGGGCTCCCTGCATGGGGAGGGGGTCAGCACATGGGGTGGGCACTGTGGGGGCAGGGTAGGGTGGGGATGGGGGTGGCATGGCCATTGGGTCAATGTGGGCATGGGGTCAGCATGGGCATGGGGTCAGCATGAGGGTGAGGTCGGCGTGGCCCTGGGGCCAACATATCGATAGGATCAGCGTGGGCACGGGGACAGCATGGCTGTAGGGTCAGTGTGTCCACAGTGTGGGGCCAACGTGCTCATGAGGTTGACATGCCCACGGGGCCAACACAGCTGTAGGGTCCACATGGCCATGGGTTCAAAATGGGCATGGGGACAGCGTGACCAGAGGGTCAACGTGGCCATGGGGTCAATGGGAGCCATGAGTTCAACATGCCCATGAAGTCAGTCTGGCCATGGGGACAACCTAACCATGGGGTCAGTGTGGGCACAATGACTGCATGGCCATGGGATCAGCACGGGGAAGGGCTCAGCATGGGCATGGGCACAGTGTGGCTGTAGGGTCATTGTGGCCATGGGGATATCAAAGCCATGGCCATGGGGATAGCAGAGGCAGGGGACAGCTTGGGCATGGGGCCACCATGGTATCACCACGGCGTGGCCCTGTGGCCAATGGACGCCCACCAGGACACCTCTCCCCCCGCCCATCCCCGTGTCCCCCCGCACCGGGAATGGGGTGGCCGCCGAAGGTGATGTTGACATCGTAGTCACCGGGCGTGAAGGGCACGTACTCCACCGCGCAGCTCCCGTCCTTGTTGTCCTTGCAGGACATCTTGGCCTCTGAGGGACCCTCGATGGCCAGACCCAGCCCCCCAGTGCCCGCGCCCCTGGAGAAACACCACCGGTCAGGGGGGTGACACGGGCACGGTGGGACCGTGCGGGAGAAGAGCCGTGGTGGGGAGATGGAAGTGACACAGTGGCAGTGGGATGGAGGTGCCACCTCTATGGCAAGGGGAGGGAGGTGCCACCACCAAGGCAGTGAGGTGGGGGTGCCGTGCTAGTGGCAGGGAGATGGAGTGGCACGTTGGGGGCCATGCCATGTAGGTGCCACACCGGTGGCAGGGGCTGGAGGTGGCACACTGATGGCAGAGGGTGGAGATGCCCGCTGGTGACAAGAGATGAAGGTGGCACCTCCATGGCAAGGGGATGGAGATGCAGGTTTGGTGACCTGGGATGGAGGTGGCACGTCCAAGGGAGGGGACACAGGCAGTACATGCAGTGCAAGAGGATGGAGGTGGCTCCTCCATGGCAGGGGATGGAGATGGTGGGTTGGTGGCCTGGGACAGAGGTGACACCTCTGGGGGGAGGTCTGTGGGTATGGGGTGGAGGCAGGGTGGGAGTTGAGGGGCTCGGGGTCAGTGCCCACCTGGTCTCCACGGTGAAGTGGTTGGCTGTGCCCACCAAGCCGCCCTCCAGGCCGGGGCCGTGCGCCCGCACGCGTGTGGGGTCACAGCCCTCGGCCACCCCCACGCGGAAGGGGCTCTTGGGGACCGCCACGTCATCATATGTCACCTCCACCCGGTGCAGCCCTGTGACAGGGACAGTCACACACTGCCCATGGCAGGGGGGGGTCTCAGGGAGGGGCTGGGGGCTCTCGAGGTATTTGGGGGTCCCTGGGTGGGGTTTGGGTGGATGTTGGGGATCCTTTGGTGGGGTGGGATGTGGTTCTTTGGTGGTTTTGTGGGGGTTTCAGGGGATTTGGAGTCCCTGGGTGGGGTTTGGAGGGTCTCAGGGACTTTGGGAATCCCTTGGGGGGGTCTCAGGGGGTTTGGGGGTTCTTGAATGAGGTTTTGGGGGGTGGTTGGGGGTCCCTGAGTGGAGTTTGGGCCTGTCTCAGGGGGTTTGGGGGTCTGTGGTTCTTGGGGGGCCGGGGGGAATTGAGAGGGTTGCCCACTTGGATGTGGTTTGGGAAGGTCCCTCTCTGGGGGTCCCCATGGGGAACAGAGGATGCCTGGCCAGGACTTGGGGTCCCATGGGAGTGTTGGGGTCCTGGGGAGGTGCAGAGGGAGTCCCTGTTGGGGCTCAGGGTCCCTGGGGGTCCTCAGGGGGTGTTGGGGGTCCTCGAGGGAGTGCTGGGGTTCCCGGGGGGCTGTGGGGGTCCCTCACCCTCCTCGAAGGGCGTGTACTCCACGCGGTAGGTGCCGTCGCCGAGGTCGGTGACGAAGGTGTCGATGGGGGTCCCCGAGGGGTTCAGCACCCGTGCCCGGACGTGGGGCCCCCCCGCAGGGGCCAGGGCCCGCGCGTCCACCGTGAACTCGGTGCCCACCTCCCGCAGCACCCCTGCGGGGCACAGGAGGGTCAGGGGGGGCCTGGAGCTCACCTGGGGGTCCCTCCCTGCGCCCCCTGAGCACCCATGGCCCTCTCAGCACACACAGGGGGTTCAGGGGTGTCCTGGCACACCCCCACGGCCCCATCCCGCACTCTCTGAAACTCCAGTACACCCTCCCCTCATGAGAGAGGCGAGTGGGGGGGAAGCCACAGAGACCCCTGAGTAGTGGTGGGATTAGGGTTAGGGGGACAGGGGAGGAGGTGCCTGTGGGGAGAAGATGCCTATGGGGTGCCCAGGAGGCCCCCCGTGAGAGAGGGTGCCCATGGGGAGGGGGTGTCCATGGGGTGCCCAATGGGGAGGAGATGTCAGTGCCCATGGGGGTGTTCGTGGCCATAGGGGTGTCTGTGAAAGGAAGAGGTGTCCATGCAGAGATGTCCATGGGGTGCAGATGACCACCCCCAAGAGGGGATACCCATGGAGTGCCCATGGGGACGAGGTGACTGTGGGGTTGGGATGCCCATGAGTGGAGGTGTCCATAGTGAAGGGGTACCCACAGGGATGGGGTGTCCATGGAGATGCCCATGGAGGGGAGATGCCCATGGTGGTATCCAAGGGAAGACATGCCCACGGGGATGGAAAGCCCTCGGGGAGAAGGTCCCCATGGGGAAGAAGTGGCTGTGGGGGATGTCCATGGGGAGGAGGTGCCCACATGGATGGGACGCCTGTGGGGAGGAGATGCCCGTGGAAAGGAGATCCCCACGGGGAGGACGTGCCCGTGGTGACCGGCCCCTGCGTGGCCGCCCCCTCACCTCTCGGCTCCACGCCTTTGCCGTAGACCTTGACGCTGCTGGTGTCGACAGCCGGGTCGACGGTGACGCGCACGGGGCAGTTGGGGACCGGGAGGCCGCCGTAGTTGATGGTGATGGTGTAGGCGCCGGCGCAGGCCGGGGTGTAGGTGATGGCGTAGGTGCCGTCGCGGTTGTTCTGCACCAGCACCTCGGCCTTGACGCCGGCCTCGGAGCGGATCTCGATGGTGAGCTCAGCCTCGCCGGCCTGCGAGCAGTCCACGGAGAAAGCGGCCGCCTCGCCCGCACGGCCGCGCTCCAGCCCCGGCCCCGACGCCGTCACCTTGGCCGGGTCGAAGGGCGCCGTGACCGCGGCCGTGAAGGGGCTGCCCGGGATGTGGCGCCCGGCGAAGAGGATGTTGATGTGGTACTCGCCGGGCACCGTGGGCAGGTAGGACACGGCGCAGGAGCCGTCCCCGTTGTCCTGGCACTCGATCTTGGCCTCGCAGGGCCCCTCCACCGTCAGCCCCAGCCCCCCGCTGCCAGCGCCCTGCGTGGCGATGGAGAAGGGCGCCGGGACCCCCACACGGCCACCCTGCAGCCCCGGCCCCGAGGCCACCACCTGTGGGCACAAGGACACAGGGGGGTCAGGGGGGACACAGGGACACATGGGAGTTAGGGGGGACAGAGTCACGTGGGGGTCGGGGGGCCAGAGACGTGTGGGGGTCAGGGGGGACACAGGGACACGTGGGGGCCAGAGACATGTGGGGGACCCCCATGCTGCAGCCATGGCCCTGAAGCCACCACCCAGAGGCAGAGAGACACATGGGATTCAGGGAGGACATGCAGGGGTCATGGGGGGCACACGGACCCCCTGTTGCACACAGGTGTGCCAGCTCACCTTGGAGGGGTCGGGGGGCAGCAGTGCCTCCACGGGGAAGGGGCTGCCCGGCACCGGGTGCCCATCGTAGGTGATCTCGACGCGGTGGGGCCCCTCCTCGGAGGGGGTGAAGCTCACGGGATGGGGGCCCCCGGGGGGCGCAGGTCCCACCGTGCAGGGCACGGGGCGGCGTGAGGGGCCCGTCACCTTCACCTCCAGGTGCCCCTGGCCCCCTGCGCCCTGAGCCTCCACGTGGAACTCCTGCACCTGCCCCACCTCCGCCTCTGTGGGGGAATGGGGGTCAGGGGGGCACCCTGCGCTCAGGGGGGTCACACACACGCCCCTGGGGTGCCCCCAGATCCATGGAGAACCCCACACCCAGATATGTCCCCCAGACCCAGGGGTGTGTCCACATGTGTGTCCCAGGGTCTGTCACCCCTACCCAAGGGTGTTTCCCATCATGTCCAGGGTGTTGTGCCACCCACAGGATGTGTCAACCCCCTGCCATGCCCCCACCCATGGGTGTCCCCCATATCCAGGGTGCCCCCCACACACAGGGGGTCCTCCCCTCAGGCTGCCCCCCAGACCCAATGTCCCTGTCATTGCATGCCCCAACTCCATGATGAACCCCACAGCCAAGGGTGCCCCCCACCAGAGTGCTCCTCATATCCAAGGTGCCCTCCCAGGCTGACCCCCTCACTCACCCCCTTAGGGTGCCCCCATGCCCAAGTGTTCCCACCAGGGTCCCCTCCCATGCCGTACCCCAGCTTCAGAGTGCTCCCCCTCCCAGTGCCCTCCCCAGTGCCCTCCCCAGTGCCCCCCCAGTGCCCCCACTCACTGCTGTTGAGCCCCTGCACCTTGACCTTGCCCAGCTGCAGGGGGGGGGCCACAGTGACGGGGAAGGGGCTCTTGGGAATGGGGTCTCCTCCATAGGTGACCACCACGGACAGGGGGCCCTGTGGGGACACCACCAACTCAGGGTGCTGCTGGGGGACACCAGCACCCAGCGGGGGGCAGGGGATGGGCACCCACAGAGGGGTGCTGGGGGTCACCCATGGGTGCTGGGGGGGTGAAGTCCCAGGGATGGGGGCCATTCATTGGTCTGGGGGTGCCCTGGGGTGACTGGTGCCTATGTGGGGGTGTAGCTGCCCCATGGGAGTACCCACAGGGGTGGGGTATCCATGTGAAGGGGGGTGTTCACAGGGGTAGGGTGCCGAGGGGATGGGATGCTCATAGGGGTGCCCACAGAGGTGCTATATACCCCCCCTATACACTGGGCTGTCTGGGGGGCTGTCCCTGGGGGTGCCCAGGGGATGGGCTGTCAATGAGCAGGCCCCAATGGGTGACCCTATGGGTTGGGGAGCACAGATGGGTTGGGGTGCCTCCATGGGGTGACCTCGTGGGTCAGGGTGCCCCTCCCAGGCTCACGGTGACCCCCACACCCACCTGCTGCAGCGGGGTGCACTTGGTGGTGGGTGCCCGTAGGGTTATGGTGTCCCCCACGGGTCAAGGTCCCTCCCCCGGGTCAGGGTGCCCCCTCCCGTGTGTCGGGGTGCCCCAGCACCCACCTGCTGTAGCGGGGTGTACTTGACGGTGTAGGAGTAGTCGTGGTTGTCGATGACCTCGAAGTCGGCGACAGCCGGGCCGGGCCCAGTCCCCGCGAACCGAACGTCCAGGGGGGCCTTCCCCGCCCCCCGCGTCTGCACGCGGAAGTGGGTGGGGGTCCCCACCTCCACCCCTGCACACATCATCAGTCACTGCGGGATCCACGGCACCCGCAGGACCCACAGCACCCAGAACTGGGTGGGAGTCGCCACCTCCACCCCTGCACACATCATCAGTCACTGCGGGACCCACGGCACCCGCAGGACCCACAGCACCCAGAACTGGGTGGGAGTCGCCACCTCCACCCCCGCACACATCATCAGTCACTGCGGGACCCACGGCATCGCGGTCCCTGCCCCACAGCACCCCCTGTCCCACACCCCCCATCCCCACCCCTGCCCCACATCTCCCTCACCCGTGCGGCTGAGCCCGGGTCCCTCAGCCTTGACCTTGCTGGCGTCGTGGGACGGGTCCACCTTGATGCGGAAGGGGCTGGAGGGGATCTCCTGGGGACAGACACCAGGGCACAGTGACACGGGGGCACCACAGGGACAGAGCCCCAGCCCCACCCGGCCCCCGGGGGCAGGGGGCACCCCCAGCACCCTAACCTGGTTGGCGAAGAGCACCATGATGGTGTAGAGCCCCGCGCCCGGCGCCGTGTACTTGACCGTGAAGGTATCGTTGTCATTCTTGATGATGTCAAAGTCGATGTCGGCCTCGAGCGGCCCCACCACCCCCGGGGCACACTTGATCCCAATGCTGACATCACCTGTGGGGGGCAGGGTCAGTGGCACCCGCTGTCCTGGGGGGCACTGAGGGGTGGAACCGGGTACACGAGGTGGGGAGCTGGACCAGGACTGGGGATGATGGACCAGGGATGCAGGAGCAGGAGCAGGGATGCAGGCCCTGGAATCCTGGACCAGGACCAGGGACAATGGACCAGGAGCAGACATGCAGGATCAGGGATGCAAGACCAGGACTGGGGCAGATGGACCCAGGATGAAGGAGCCCAGGACCAGGGATGCTGGTCCAGGGATGCACATGCAGGACCGGGGAAGCAGGACCAGGAATGCAGAATGAGGACCAGGAGTGCAGGACCAGGGACACAGGACACGAGTTTCATGCCCACAGAGGGATCCCCAGGGTGCCCCCCATCACCCACCCTGCCCAGCCTCGCTGCAGTCCACGGTGAAGTAGGTGGGCTCGTTGGCCTTCAGCCCCGTCTTCTCCACGCCTGGCCCGTGCACCTTCACCCTGCCGGGGTGGCTGCCCTCGCCCACGCTCACCTGTGGGCCCACAGCGTCACCTGCAGGGCAGGGGCACAGACCCCTCCCTGCCAGGCACCCCATAGGGCTGAGACTCCCAACTCCACCACAGGCTCCCCAGCCCATCGGCCCACGGGACCCCCATCCCCATTCTGGCACCCTCCTCCATCCCCACCACACCATCCACACCACTCCAGGAGACCCCCAACCCCACCCCAGCACCCTTAATGGTCTGGGACCCCCATCCCCACATCCAGCACTCCATGGGACCTCCATCCCCATCCACATCACCCCATGGGCCCCCAGCCCTACCCTGGCCCCCCATTCCTATGGGACATCCACACCCAGTGCCCCATGGGACCCCCACGCCCCACATCTGACACCTCAACACCCTCCATGACTGGCACCCCCTCTCTGCACCCCCTTGGACCCCCACAGCCACGCCAGCACCCCACAGGCCCCCTGTGACACCCACGCGGAAGGGGCTGTTGGGAGTGTTGACACCCCCCCAGGCGACGATGACCGTGTGCTTGATGGCCTTGGTGGGGACGTAGACGCAGTGGAAGGTGCCGTCACCGTTGTCCTTCACCTTGATGTCGATGGGGAAGCCTTCGGCGTCCTGTGGGCACCGGGGTGGAGATGAGGGGACACAGCAGTGCCCAATGGCACTGAAGGTGCACAGGGGTGCCCACTGGCACCCAACAGCACCCAATAGTGCTCAGGGGCACCCAACAACGTCCAGCATCATTCAACGGAACCCAGCAGTGCCCAACTGGACTCAAAGGCGCTCAGCATCACCCAGTGTCACCCAACGGCGCCCACGGGCACCCACCTGTGCGTAGAGCTTGAGGGGCCCCTTGCCGGCACCGCGGGCGTCGATGGTGAACTCGGCCGGGCGGTCCACGATGCAGCCCGTGGGCTCCAGCCCCGGCCCGAAGGCCTTCACCTGCACGGGGGGATTAGGTGAGGTCAGGGGGGCAGCGGCACCCCCAGCACCCACGGGTGAGGTGCAGTGGGGTGCGATGGGGCCCAGCAGGGCACTCTGGGGCCTGGCGGGGAGCTGTGGGTCGCAGCACCTTGTCGGGCCAGGAGTCGGGGGGCGCGGGGCGGATGTCGGCCATGAAGGGGCTGTCCCGGATGTCCTCGTCGTCGCACACCACGTGCACGGCGTAGGGCCCCGGCTCCGTGGGCCAGTACCGCACGTCGCACGAGCCGTCGCCCTTGTCGTCGCACTCGATGCGCGCCTGCGACGGGCCCTCGATGGAGAACCCTGGGGGCACCGCGGCCACCGTCACCCTGTGCCCCCACCGGGACCCCCGCACCTCGTCCTTGTCCCCACTCCATGCCCGAGTCCCCAGCAGGGTGACACCCAACGTGTCTTCACGTCCTCACAGCGGGAAGCCCCAGGTTGCTGTCCCCCGTTCTGTGCCCATGTCCTTAGGGGGTATTACCCATGTCCCCACATCCCTGCTGTGGCCACCCCCAGCCTGCCCCCTGTCCCCACCTTCATGGTCCCCACCCTGTGCCCATGTCACCACAGCAGTGGGGACCCCACCATGGTGCCTGTCCTCCAGCCTGTCCCCACGTCCCCAGCAGGGTATCACCCATTCCATGCCCGTGTCCCCTCCACAGCAACACCCTCCACAGTGCCACGTCCCTGCAGGGTGCCCCCCACCCTGTCCCCACATCCCCACCACGGTGCCCCCCACCCTGTCCCCCTGTGCCCCTTTCTGGGCTCACCGAGGGTCCCCACTTCGGTGCCGATGGCCTCAACCACGAAGTCTGCAGGGCGTCCCACGACCCCTCCCTCGAGCCCCGGCCCCCAGGCCCGCACCTTCTGCGTCCCCGGCTGGGGGGACACCTGCACCTCGAACGGGCTGGGGGGACAGGTCGGTGTGAGGGGGGCTGTGCCACCCCTGCACACCCCCCGCCCCTCACACGCCTGCACCTCGAACGGGCTGAGGAGGACGGGGGGGAACTGTGACACCCCCCCACCTCCACATCCCCCCAAACCCCCCAGACCCCCCACCCCCAGGGGGACACCTGCATCTCGAAGGGGTTTCAGGGTGAAGGGGCAGTGAGGGGTGCCCCCTCACTTCCCTTCCCCCTGCCGGGGTGCCCCCTGTGCGTGGCACTGACCTGCGGGGGATGGCGTAGCCCCCCCAGGTGATGGACACCTGGTAGGTGCCGGGGACCCGGGGCAGGTACTCGCACTCGTAGACGCCGTCGCCCACGTCCCGCACTGTCACCGGCTCCTCCGTGCCCCCTGCGGGAGGGGCATCACATGGGGGTCACATGGGGCACCCACAATCCCCCCAGAAGCACCCCCCAACCACGGGTATGTCCCCCAGGGCACCCCCCAACCATGCACCTCCCCATGGTGCCCCCCCACCCGTGGCCAACCCTGTGATGCCCCCCAACCATCCAACTCCCACGGGCACCCTCATGGGACCCCTACCCATGCACCCACCCACCCCCAGCCACCCCATGGTGGCCCCCAACCCTAGAGCCCACGTAGGACCTGCAACCATGTCCATCCCTCCATGGGGACTCCCCACTGATGCACCCACCCCATGGGCACCCCAATGGGACCCCCCACACGTGGACTCCCTTTGGCACACCCTGTGGTGCCCCCAACCACCCGACCCCCCGTGCCCCCGCAGTGACACGTACCTGGCCCCCGCAGTGTCACCCGCAGGTCCCCGCTGCCCGCGCCCCGTGTCATGACCTTGAAGTCGGCCACCTCCTGCACCCGGATCCCCCGTGGCTGCAGCCCCCGGCCCGCGGCCCGGACCGCTGAGGGCGTGCAGGCTGGAGACCCCCGTTAGCACCCACCAGCACCCACTGGGCACCGGGGGGACCCTGGGGACAACCCCAGGGACAAGGAGGGGCAGGGGGTCCCCGGGGCTGGAAGATGCCCATGGGAACACCCTGGAGATACTCCAGGGAGGGGAGGGGGTCCCTGAATTGTAAGAAGCCCATGGGAACACAGTGGGGATACTCTGGGGACAGTGGGGTTCCATGGGGTCCCCAGGGCTGGAAGGTGCCTGTGGGGACACCCTGGAGACACTCCATGGACAGGGGGGTGCCATGGGATCCCCAGGGGCACAAGGAACCCCTGAGGACACCCTGGGATTGATGAGTGCCACAGGGACACCCTGGGGACACCCTGGGGACACCCTGGGGACAGGGGTACCAGAGGGCCCTCCTAGGGGGTTGAGGGGGCCACAGGGCCACCCCTGGGGCCATGGGCAACCACAGGGGTGTTGTGGGGCCACTGTGGTCACTGGCAGGTATTGTGGGCCACCACAGTCACCACTGGGTGCCATGAGGCCACTGTGGTCACCAATAGCTGCCTTGGAGACACGACGGTCACCAGTGGGTGCTGTGGGGCCACTGATGGGTGACACGGGGCCACTCTGGTCACCAGTGGGTGCCATGGGGCCACGTGGGGACCCGGCGGGGGCGTCTCACCTTCGGCCACGTTGACGGTGAAGGGGCTCTTGGGGATCTGGGTGCCAGCGTAGGTGACACAGATGGTGTGTGGCCCCTCGAGGACAGGCCGGTAGGTGCAGCGGAACACGTTGTCCCCTTTGTCCTCCAGCATCACCTCCACTGTGTCCCGCCGGCCCTGGGGGTCCGTGATCACCACCCCCACATCTCCTGAGCCGGCCCCTGCCACCAGGACACAGGCTCAGTGCCACAGCCAGGCCACCATGGGGAGCCACCAGGCCATCAGGACATGTCCCCAGAGCCATCCAGCCATGCCATGGCCCTGTCACCATGAGGACACATCCCCAGAGCCACGAGACACCCCATGGCCATTGTCACCGTGAGAACGTGGCCTCAGAGTCACCAAATCGTGCCATGGCCAGGCCACCATGAGAACACATCCCCAGAGCCACCTGGCCATGCTGTGGCCCTGGCATAAGAGGGATGTGTCCCTGAGCCACCAGGTCATACCATGTCCTGTCACCATGAGGACACACCCGCAGAGCCACCAGGCCACCCCATGCACATGTCATCACGAGGACATGACCTCAGTGCCACCAACTCATGCCACAGCCACACCACCCCGAGGACATGTCCCCAGCGTCTCTGGGTTATGGCACAGCCATGCCACCGAGCAGACACGTCCCCAGAGCCACCTGGCCCTGTTACGGCCACACCACCATGAGGACGTGTCCCCAGAGCCCCCCGGCCGCCCCGTTCCCCCACCTGCAGTGTAGATGTCAAAGTAGGTGGCCTTGTTGGCCACGTTGCCCACGGGCTCCAGGCCGGGGCCACGCGCCGTCACCTTGGTGGCGTCACCCAGGGCCATGGCCACGCCCACCCCGAAGGGGCTCCCGTCGATGTTCTGCCCCGCGAACAGCACTGTCACCTGGGGCACGGAGGGCAGGGTGTCACAGGGGCACGTGGGGGGTCACAGGGGGTGTTGCAGGGCAGGCAGCGAGGGGCTGTCACAGCGGGGTCACCACAGGCCTCACCTTGTGCAGCCCCGCGACCTTGGGGACGTAGGTGACGCTGTACGTTCGCTTCTTGTCATTGTTGGGGACCACCTTGGCCTGGGGGGGGAGAGACCCCAAAACCGGGGAAAGGGGTGACACGGAGCCAGGGCACTGGAGGGCTCCCCCAGAGAGGGCTGCTGGGGGGATCCCCCAGAGGGGGTGCTGGGGCCCCCTGTACCTCCTCGGTGTGTCCCTCGGGGTCCTCAACATAGACCAGGACCTCGCCCACGCCTGCCTCGAGGGTCTCCACCGTGAACTGGGCCGGGCGCAGCACCACGTTTCCCTGTGGCTCGATGCCTGCAGGGGGAGAGGGTCAGGGGGGTTCCAGGACCCCAGAACCCCCCAGGGACCCCCAGCACCCCAGAACCTCCCAGCAAGCCCCCAACCCCCACCATCCCACAGCACACACGACTTGGGACCCCCAGGTGGTCCCTGGTGGTGGCAGGGGGAACCTGGGGATCAATGGGGGTCTCTTGCGTATGGGGGAGAGCCTGGGGGGATTTTGCGGGGTCTCTGGGCATGGGGGGACCCTTGGAGAACCCTGGGATCTTCCTGGGTTGGTGGTGGAGGCCCTGGGGTGTCCCCGGGGTGTCCCTGGGCACAGGTGACACCCCAGGGTCGGAGAAGGGTCCCTGGGCTTGGGGTGGGGCCTCGTGCTGACAGTCCATGGCCCCCCAAGACCCCTCTGGTGCTAGGTTCCTGAGCCCCCCCACATCCCCCACCCAGTAACCCCTCCATGTCCCTCCTGTGCCGGGTCCCTGTGTGTCCCTGAGCTCCCCCACGTCTCCCTGTGTGGGGTCCTTGAGCCCCCCATGAGCCCCACAGCCCACCTGTGCCAGGTCTGCAGCCTCCCGGTGACTCCCAAACCCCCACGCCCCCCTTTGCCCCCTCCATCCTGGCACCACAGCCCCCCAGCTGCCCCGAGCCCCCAGCCCCCCGTACCGGGCCCGTAGGCGCGCGCGCGGCCGGGCTGGGGGGGCCGAGGGCGCAGGGGGGCCCCCGGCCGGAGCTTGGCCTTGGGGAACTGGGACAGGTACGTCATCACCGAGTGCTCGTCCACGTCGGGGTCCACGATCTCCTCGGGGGCAATCACCTGCAGGGGGGACCCGACACCTGTCAGACCTCCCAGTACCCCCCACCCAGGGGGACCCTGCTGGGGGAGCCCTCCCACCATGAACCCCAATGCCAGGGGGCACCCTGACACCCGTCAGACCCTCCTGGGACCCCCGACACCACCCACACCCTCCCAGCCCTGCTGGGAACCCCCCCACACACACACCTACTGCCCCCAGAGGTGCCCAGGGGTATCCCATATACCCAGGGACCCTGTGGATCCCCAAGGACCACCCTTGAAATGCCCCTGCACCCCCAGTGCCCCTTGTGCCCCCCTCCCACGCCCCACACCTGGGGGACCCCCAGTGCCCCCTGTGCCCCGTACCTGGGGGACCCCCAGCCAGTCGTCCGCCTGCTGCATGGCCTCCCGGGCGTTCTGCACCGGCTCGTTGGGGTCCCACTTCTCCCAGTCCGGGCACAGGCCTGAGGGGGAGGAGGGTCAGCGAGGCACCCCTGTCCTGCCCCCCGTCCCACACCCCCTCCCTTTCGCATCCAGTGCCTCCCATCGTCTCCACCAGTGCCCCCTGAGCCAGCATGGACTGGGGGGCTCTTACCCCCCCGTGCCCCCCGTACCCCACACCAGCTGCTGGAGGGGCAGTTGCCCCCTCTCCCTTCCCCTGCCCCCAGCCCCTCCTACCCCCCATTCCCCCGTCACCGAGGGCACAGCTGTCCCCCCCACACTCCCGCCGTGCCCCCCACGGCCCCAGCTCCCCCCAGCCCCACGCTCCTCACCCGGGGCGCAGTTGTCCACCAGCGCTCCCAGCGCTTTCCCGTCGCGCCAGTCGCGATTGAAGTTGGTGATGGGCAGCTGCGGCACCTTGTTCTGGATCCAGCCCAGCAGCCGCTGCTTGGGGGTCTGGCGGCGGCCTTCGTCCCCCTCGTCCTCCTCCTCCCACATCGGCATCGAGATGGAATAGTGCAGGATGAGGGTCCAGATCAGCCCCAGGATCAGCTTCAGGTTCCCGTCCACGATCGCTTTGCTGTCTGCGGGGGGGAAACGCGGGGGCTGCACCCGAGGTCCCGCGGGACTCCCCCCGGGGCACCCCGACACCCCACAGCACCCCCCGGAACACCCCAACATCCTGCGGGACACCCCCGGGGGGGTCCCTGCACCCCGACAGCCCCGACCCCCCGGGATCAGCTCGGGGTCCCGTCCACGATGGCCTGGCTGCCTGCGGGGGGAAACGGGGGGGCTGCACCCCAACACCCCTGAGACTGTTCCCCCTCGGGGCACCCCGGGACCCGCCTGGGGGCACCCCAAAACCCCACAGCACTGCCACGGGGACCCCTGACAACCCCACAACCCACGGCACTGCCGGGGGGGCCCTGCACCCCAACACCTGCCTGGGGACACCCCAGGACACGGGAAGGGTCCCAGTTATGGGCCTGGGGACACCGCAGCTCCTCACGGCACTGCCCCCCGCCCACCCCAAGCACCCCACAACCTGCAGGGGGGACCCCAGTAGCCCACGGGGCAGTGCCTGGTGGGGGCACAACCCTGGCAGCACCCGGGAGGGTCCCCGAGTGAGCACCCCGGGAGGGGTCCTGAGCCATGGAATGCCGGGATAGGGAAACTGAGGCTGGGGGCGTCTGGGGGAGAAGGGGGGCCCCAGACATCCCGGCGCCTCCCCCACCGCCCTGCAGAGCGGACCCTCCCCCGCCCTCTTCCCTCCCCCCCCCGAGCGATCGCCTTTTGGGGAGGAAATGGGCTGCAGATGTGAGGGCGGGGCGGGACAACCCCCGGCGGCTTCCGGGGGGCAACACCTGGGGGGACCCCAAACCCTGGTGTCACATGTTGGGGGGTTCACGGGAGGGGGCAAAGACACGCGTGGGGAGGGGGAGGTGACAGAACGGGGGGTCCCTCACCCCCCGGGTCCGGCTGTGCAAAGGTGGGGTGCGCCAGTGCGTGTGCGGGGGGGCTGCAAACCCCCCGTGCCCGCGGGGGGGGCGGTCACCCTGCAGCTGTCGGGTGGAGGTGGGCGCTGGGGCCCTACCAGGGGGGAGCGAGTGTGCGGGGGGCCGGTGCGGCCCCTCGTGTGAGCTCAGCGTGCACGGCCGAGCCAAGCGTGAGCTCAGCACCCACCCCCCGCACAGCCCCTCGCACGAGGGCCCGACACCCCGGCCCTGCACGGCCCCTCACACGGCTTCAGGCCCACGGACTGCACGGCCCTTGCACACTCACCCCTTGCACACTCATCCCCAGCCCCACCTGTCCATTGTCCCCCCCCTTGCACACTCAGCCCCACTCCCGCCCCCCACTGCCCTTGCACACTCGTCCAGTCCCTGCTCCTCTGTCACCCCCCCTTGCACACTCAGCCCCCAATCTCATCTGCCTGCCGGCCCCACTCTGCAAATTCATCTTCCATTCCCACTCCTCTGTCACCCTTGGACACTCACCCCCATTTCCATTCATCCGTCACCCCCACTCTTGCACAGTCCCCCATGGGCCCATCCTCACTTGTCCATCTCTTCCCTTGCACACTCGTCCCTCACTCCCACTTCTCCACCCCCCAATCCTTGCACTCTCATCTTATTCACACTCATCCATCCCCTCCCCTCACACACTCACCCCACCTCCAATCTTGCACACTCAGCCCCATCCTCACTTGTCGCTCACGCTGCCTTTGCACGCTCACCCTCCGTTCCCATCCCTCCACCCCACGCACCCTTGCACGCTCATTCTCATTTGTCCATTGGCCTTGCCCTTTGCACACTCACCCCCAGCCCCATCCTCACTCCTCTGGCACCGCCCTCACAGTCACCCTGTGCCCCTCCTCTGCCACTGCTCCTGCCCTTGCACACTCACCCTCCGTTCCAACTCCTCCACCACGCCCACCCTTGCACACTCAGCCCCATCCTCACTTGTCCATCACGGCCACCCTCGCGCAGTCGCCCCCAGCCCCATCCTCACTGCTCCGTCTCCCCTGCCCTGGCACACCCACCCCATTCCCACTCCTCCCCCACCCCCTGGCACACTCTCCTCTCCCCCCTCGCTCCCCCTCGCACACCCACCGATGGACACGAGTTTGATGTGCTCCCGCTCCAGGAACTCGAGGGCCACCGAGACGTTCTCCAGCTTCATCTGGCGGAAGTTGGGGCGCGGGTGGTGCTTGCGCCCCATCTTCTTCTGGCTGAGCACCTCGAGCAGGGCGATGAGGCGCAGCCCGTCGCTCAGGTCGCGCTGCAGGTCCACGATGCGCTTCTGCACACACTTGAGGTGCTCGTTGCACCAGCGTGTGAACGTGTTCTGCTGGATCTTCTTCCAGGGCGCGTCCTCCGCGAGGTCCTTCTCGGTGGCCGGGAGCTCCTCGGGGTCCTCGCCCGGCGCCGCGTCGAACGAGTTCATCCTGGTGGGGCTGGGGGGGTCCTCAGTGGGTGAGGGGTTTCCTGGGTGGTGGTGGGGAGGTTCCCGAATGGGCGTGTTGGGGAGTCCTGGATCACTCCTCGTGGCTGGTTTGGGGTCCTCGGGTGGGTGTGGGGTCCCGGGTGGGGTCCCAGGTCACTCCTGATGCCTGGGCAGGGGTCCCAAGTCAATCCCCGTGCCCAGGTGGGGGTTCTGGGTCAGTCCCAGTATCCTGAAGGGGTCCTGGTACCGTGGGTGGGGGTCCCAAATCAGTGTTGGTGTCCTGGGACAACGTGGGTGCCCGGGGTGGGGGTCCTGGGTCCCGGTGGCAAAGCTGGTGCTGGAGGGAGGATGGTGTCCTGGCTCAGAGCCGGTGTCCCTGGTGGGGGTCCCGGGTGGGTGCCGGTGCCTGCAATGGGGTCCTGGTGCTGGGGGACGGTGTCCTGGGTCACGGGTGGGTGTCAGTGTCCTGGGTGGGGTCCCAGTTCCCGACGCCGGGGGACCGTGTCCTCAGTCAGTCCTGGTGCTCAGGGGGTGCTCCTGGATCCCGGGATCAGTGCGGGCGCCTGGGCACGGCGTCCCGGCTCAGTCCCGGTGTCCCGGGGGGGTCGCGGCTCGATGCCGGTGTCCTCAGTGGGGGTCCCGATTCCCAGAGTCAGGGACCCGGTGCCAGGGGCTGCTGTCCTGAGTCTGTCCCGGTGCAAGTTCCCGGTGGTGGGGTCGGTTCTCGGTTCCCAGAGGGGAGCAGCGGATCCCTAAGGGGTTGGAGGGGGGGTCCGGTGGGTTCCCGGTGGGTTCCTCGAGGTAGCGGCGGGTCCCGGGGGGTGGAGGGTCCACCTGATTCCCGAGGTCGGTTCCCGATGAGTTCCCGGAGCGGAGCAGCGGATCCCGGCGGGGTCCGGTGGGTTCCTGGGGCCAGTTCCCGGTGGGTTCCCGGTGTGTTCCCGAGGCAGAGCAGCGGTTCCCGGTGAGTTCCCGGTGCCGATTCGCGGCGGGGTCCGATGCGTTCCCGATGCGTTCCCGGAGGGTTCTCGGGCCGGGGGCGGCGGCGGAGAGTGGCGGGGCCGGGGGCGGCGGCGGCTTTAAGCGCTGCCCTGGCCCGTCCCGCCCCGTCCCGGGGAGGGACCGACCGACCGGGAGGGACCGACCGACCGACCGGCCGGGGGGTGGGGGGGCCTCGGGCGCCGCTATTTATAGCCCTGGCCTCACACCCGGACCCCCAGACACGGGCACCCCCAAAACCCCCGGACTTCGGCTCCCCCAAAACCATGGACCACCGCACTACGACACCCCCCAAACCCCCGAACCCCAGCACCTCCCAAACCTCGGACCCCCGGACTTGGGCACTCCCGGGCCCCGGCACCCACAAACCTCGGCACCCCCGAGACCCCCAAATCCCGGCACTTTTGAAACATCGACAAACCCCTAAACCCCCGACACACCCAAAATCTCAATACCCCGAAACACAGGCAAACAGAAACCCTGACAGCCTCAAGCACCGGCACCTCGGAAACGCCTGCACCCACAAACCCTCAGACACCGACACCCTGAAACCCCAAAACCTCAGTAATCCCAAACACCAGCATCCCAAACAGTGTCACCCCAAATACTGACACCCACAAATGCCAGCTCCCACAAACCCCCAGACCCTGACAGCCCCAAACACTGACAGCCCCAAACACTGACCTCCTCAAACACAGGCACCTCCAAAATCCTCCAAACCCCAAAAGCCCCAAACCCTGGCACCCCCAAAGCCCCAAACACAGGCACCCACAAAACACTGGCTCCCAGAACCCCCCAGACACCAGTAACGGACACACCAAAACTCCCAAAAGCACCAAAAGCCCAGTGCCACAAACTCCCCAAATCTGACACCTCGAACCCCCTGCCCCCCACTCAGATATTGGCACCCTCAAACTTTGCAAACTGAAACACTGGCACCCCAAACTTCAGCACCCCCAAACCTCAGCACTCCCAAATCTCGGCCCCCAAGCACTCCAACCCCCCTACACTGAAATACCAGTACCCCAAATCCTGGCATCCAGAGACCACTGATACTCTGCCACCCCAAAATCCCTGCACCCACAACCCCTGAACTGGTGTAACCCCAAACCCTGGCACCCTAAAATCCCAGCACCCCCAAAGTGCAAAATCCGAGCAACCCCAAAATCCCAAACCCTGAAACCCCAACACCACAAAACTGCCACAATTCATAGGCCAGGAACCCCAACAGACACACCTGCATCTTGACACCCCAACACCCCAGCACCCCAAAATCCCAGCACCCCGGGGACCCTGACAGGCAGCACCCCCAATACCCCGAGCACCCAATACCCCGGCACCTCAATACCTTGCCAGCTGGCCACCCCAATACCCCCACACCCTGATACCCCTGCACCCCCATACCCCTGTACCCCAATACCCCTGCACCCCCATACCCCTGCACCCCAATACTCCAACACCTAGCACCCCAATACCCCTGCACCCCAGCACCCCATACCCTGACACCCCAGGCACCCGAACACCCCAATACCCAACACCCCGACACCCCAGGCACCCCAATACCACAGCCCCCGTCAGCACAATGCACCCCAAACCCTCCCCCAAAGATGCCCCTAAAACTCACCCGCTTGGGTCCCCCCCAGAAGGCCCATCCAGGACCCCCCAAGTCAGCACCCCCCTCTTGGGACCCCCCAAAACCACATAAAAACCCTCCCCCCAGCCCCAGGAGCACAACTGAGAGACCCCAACCCCCCCCAGGATCCCCCTCCGGGGAAACCCGCCAGGAGCCCCCCCAGAACTCCCCCTTGGGCCCCCTGCCCAGACCCCCCTCCCTGGTTGCCCCCCCGGTGGCTCCAGCCGTGGGCCCCCCCGGCCGTGCCTCAGTTTCCCATCACGGTGCCACATGTCTGGGGAGAGGGCTCGGTCAATTTTGGGGGGACCCCCGAACCCCACTGCCCCCCGAATTTCTCGTGTGTGTCCCCAGATGCCTCGGCACCTTGGGGGGGGGCAGGGGGGACACTCGGGTGACCCGGATCTGGGTCTTTTTGGGGGGGTAATTTGGGGGGTATCGTGTTCCCCCCAGTTCCGGTGCCTGCCCTGGAAGCTTCCAGCGGGGGGAGCGTGGGGGGTGCGGGTGCACCCCGAGGTGACAGCGGGTGACAGGGGGTGACGTGGGGGGGTGACGTGGGGGGGTGACGCGGTGGCGCCTGCGCCAGCACCTAAAAATAACCCGCCGAGTCAGAGCCACGCACCGGCACCCAAAATACCCCGGGGGGGCACGCGGCGGGGGGGCACCCCCAACACACCCACACCAAAAATACCCCCGGGTGTCTGGGTGGGCACGTGATGGGGGGGGAAACACAAAGGGATGACACCCCGGGGCCCCCGAACCCACGGCAGGTGTAGGATGGTTTGGGGGGTTGGGGTGGTCAGGGTGGTCCAGGAAGTGGGGTCAGGATGCCTGGGGAGGTTCAGGGGGTCGGTGTGCTCCAGGAGGATTGGGGTGGTCCAGGCTGGGGGTTCAGAATGGTTCTGGGGCGGGTCAGGGGGCCGGGGGGGCAGAGAGTGCTTTGCGGGGGCTTCTGGTGCCCGCCGGGGTCTGGGCTCTGCTGCAGCCGGGGCAGAGGAAGATGATGGTGAAGGCCGTGATGAAGGGTCTGACCCCACCAGTGTCTCCTGGGGAGGGGACAGGGAGCAGGCCCATCCCCCTGGCGCTGGCACCCTGAATCCCATGTCCCCCCACCCTGTCCCTGGCTCCGGGTCCCCCCCGGGCACTGGGGCTTGGGGCACTCGGGGTCCTCGGGATGGGGGCACACGGGGAGGGGACTGTGGGCAGCATGGGGGCACAGATGGGGTGGCAGTGGGACACGGGGACAAGGGGGACAGGGCTGGGGGGCAAAGGGCCAGGGGAACACGGAGTTCACGGATGGGGGACACAGGGGACATGGCCACGGGGACAGTGGGGACACGTGTGGGGCCACATCCAGGAGGGCACAAAGGCAGGGACACGGAGGCCCTGGGGGGGTCCTTGGGTGCCACGGGGCTATGGACAGGGGTGTGGGTACAGGGGCCATACTGGTACAGGTGGGTGCTCTGGGGTCCGTGGGTGGTACCGGTGGGTGCAGGGGGGTCTCGGCTGGGCCGGTGGTGCCGCAGCCCCCAGAGCTCTGTGCTCAGCACGTCCTGCCGTGCCCACAGCACCCGCCCACGGCACCCTGAGAGCCTTCCCCACTCCATGGCCACCACCCTGACACTCCATGGCCACCATACCAGACTCATGGAATCCCAGAATCCCAGAGGTTGGAAAAGCCCTCCCAGCCCATGGATCCACCCTGTGCCCCATCCCCACCTTGTCCCCCAGCCCAGAGCACTGAGTGCCACGGCCAGGCCTTCCTGGGACACCTCCAGGGCTGGGCACTCCAAACCTCCCTGGGCAGCCCCTGACAAGGCCTCCCCACCCTTTCCAGCAGGAAATTCCTCCTCCTGTCCCACCTGAGCCTCCCCTGGCACAGCTTGGGGCTGTGCCCTCACCAGCAGCACTGTGGCAGCCCATGGAAAACGGGCTGCTGGTTAATGCACTTGGATTATTAAG
>NW_016690548.1:78428-80657 GCF_001604755.1 Lepidothrix coronata | reverse complement strand
CCCAGTACAGCCCAGTACAGCCCACCACGACCCAGTTCTGCCCAGTACAGCCCAGTACACCCTGGTACAGTATGACCAGACCCAGTACAGCCCAGTACAAACCAGTACAATCCTATGTGACACAATCCAGTTCAGTACAGCCCAGTAGAACCCAGTAGGAGGATACAGTACAGCCCAGTATGATCCAATACAATACAGCCCAGTATGATCTAGTATGGCCCAGTATAGCCTCGTACAGCCCAGTATGACCCAGTACAGCCCAGTATGACCCAGTACAGCCCAGTACAAACCAGTACAATCCTATGTGACACAATCCAGTTCAGTACAGCCCAGTAGAACCCAGTAGGAGGATACAGTACAGCCCAGTATGATCCAATACAATACAGCCCAGTATGATCTAGTACGGCCCAGTATAGCCTCGTACAGCCCAGTATGACCCAGTACGGCCCAGTACAACACAGGCTGGAGGTACAGTCCAAACAGTCCCTCCGCACCCCCCCGTCCCTATCCCTGCCCCCTTCCTGTGTCCCTCCCGTCCCCATCCCAGTCCCAGAGCTGGACACAACCCCAGGGGTGCCCCAGGGTACCCCCCGGGTGTGCACCCCCCATTCCCCACACACCCCCCAAGGCACAGCCCCCTCGGAGGTGCCCCCTGCCCAACCTCCCCTCCCTCTCTGGGGGTCCCGGGGTGCCACAGCCCCATCCCTGCACTGGCCTTTATAGGCACCCCCAGCCCGGGGGGGCCCCAGCGCCCATAATCCCCCCCCTAAGCAGCTTCTGCTCATCCTTCCTGCCCCCCGAGGGTCCCACGGGTGGAGGGGGCGGGGGGACAGGAAGAAGCTGGGGGTCATCTGGGATTTGAGTCCCTAGCAGCACACCCCCAAAGTGACCCCCCCACCCAGGTACCCTCAGAGCAACCCCCCACCCAGGCACCCCCCAGTTTTTCACCCTCCAAGGTGAACATCCCCCTCAGTCAACTCCCCAAGCAGTGCCACCCCTTAACCCCTCCCAGCTCTCCCCACCTCACATGGGGACAATCACTGGGGGGTGACACTGGCAGGGGGGACATCCTGGGGTGCTGGGGAAGGCAGGGGGTGACCTCATGGGGAGGACCCCAAGTTCTTCCCAGGGCAGTCAGGGCCAGGCCATCCCAGGGGAGCAGGATCAAGGGTGAGGACCCCCAAGGACACCTGGACATCCTGGTGGGACTAGGACCAAGCTTGGGGGCACCTGGGGACACCTGGGCAAGCTGGGGGGAGCAGGATTGAGCTTGGGCATCCCTGGGGACCCTCCCCACACCCAGGTGTGTGGGGGGAGCTCTTCCGCCCCCCCAAATCCCCCCAGAGCCCCGGCAATCGGCTCGGCCTGGCTCAGGGGGCCGATTAGGTGCTGAGCCCGGCTTAGCCCCCCCTAATCCCCAAGTTTGGCCGAGCTGAGCCCTGATCCCCCCTAAGCGGCTTTAGGGGCGCAGGGTATATCAGGGGGGCGGTCGCTGCGCCCCCCCCACCGCCGCCATGGACGAGGAAGATTTCTACCTGTTCAAGAACCAGTCGGGGGTGGGGCCCTGGGATGGGCCCCAGTACCACCTGGCGCCCAAGTGGGCCTTCTACCTGCAGACCATCTTCATGGGGGTGGTGTTCCTGGTGGGCACCCCCCTGAACGCCATCGTCCTCATCGTCACCATCAAGTACAAGAAGCTGCGGCAGCCGCTCAACTACATCCTGGTGAACATCTCCGTCAGCGGCTTCATGTGCTGCATCTTCAGCGTCTTCACCGTCTTTGTCTCCAGCTCCCAGGGATACTTCATCTTCGGGAAGCACATGTGTGCCTTCGAGGGCTTTTCGGGGGCCACCGGAGGTACGGGAGGACCACGGGGGCACCGGGGGCTGGAGGTGATGGAGTGACCACCAGGGCTGCTGGGGCCGGAGGTGATGGAGTGACCACCGGGGCTGCTGGGGCCGGAGGTGATGGAGTGACCACCGGGGCTGCTGGGGCCAGAGATGACCACTATGATCTCCTGTGCTGTGGGAGTTGGGTTGATCACCATGGGCTGCTGGGTGCAAGACCTGGGGTGACCATCTGCACCTGTAGGAGTTGACCACTATAGTCTGGTGGGGCCGTAGGAGTTGTGGTGACCAGTGGGGGCCGGTGGAGCTGCAGGGAGGGGTGACCCCGCATTCTACTGGGCCTGTAGGAGTTGGGGTGACCCTGTGACCTGGGGGTGCTGTG